>NW_004955447.1:4366141-4374040 GCF_000276665.1 Chinchilla lanigera | reverse complement strand
ATATATTTTTTTTTTTTTTTTTGAACCGGGAATTGAACTCAGGACCTCATGCTTGCCAGGCAGACACTGTGTCCCTGAGCTATATCACCAGCCCCCAGTTTTAGAATACAGAAAGAGAATGTATTTGCATTACTAACTTTCTCAAATTAAAAATTGAGAATACTAGACTTACAGAAAACTGTAGATTAATATCTTGTTGCCCACACTTCATTGTTATGTCTTTAAAGAGATGGATAGTGAAAGAAAAAGAGTTCAGTTTATGTTCAGTTTCTATATTTGCCTTATCTAAGAGAGAGGCTCTATATCGACCAAGTGTGAGGAATGCATCAAATAAAGAAACAAAATAGTTTACTTTGTAAATGAAGAATTTAATCTACAATAGGGGAAACAATTTCTTCAATACTACCTAGGGACATAACGTATGCAATTTCTCAATTTACATGTAAGTATTCATCAAGACATACAGGGAATTTTAGATTACTGTTTTCAGAGATGAAATAATATGGATGCTAAAGTGCTGGACATGTACATAACTGCTTAAAGCAATCCTCAGAGCTGTGCATTATTAATGTGTGAGTTCCTAAAGTGCTCTGTACAAGTCATGGCCAGACCTTTCTAATGAAAACAATAGTGTCCGCTGTACCAGAATATTTTGAATTAGATAGAATGTTTTATATTTCTTTTTCAACATTATGTTATGAAAGATGAATTTCTCTGATGTTATATTTTTTCAAACATACCATCAAAGGCATAGAAATATTAGGAGTTCCAAATACCAAATGAAAAGAGAACTTACCTAATACTTCACTGTAAAACTGATTCCATTTCTTCTCATTAAATTCTTGAAACCAAAAGTCAAAATAAATCACATATAGCATGTTTTTCACCCTCCCCATGAAGGTCATTTGATCACTTAACTGTGACAGTGCAATGGGAACATAGGAGGGAGGAAAGGAAAGTCCTCCGCTGTACTTTTCATATGTGTAGCCAGGAAATAAGCGGTGGGTGTACACAAAGGGGACGTGCAGGAGCTCTGCAATCAGCTCACTACAGGGCATGAAAGCATCTGCCAGAATGACATCAAACCTTGACTCTTGGAGTTTTGACATAAGTTTCTTATTCAGAACTAAATCTTTACAGAGTATTTCCATATATCCAGCCTCTTCCCATAGAATTTCTTGCAACACTGAAAAATAAGTCCAAATTGATTCTTTTGGTAGCTCATAAATAACTTTGTAGAGTCCTTTTGTAAAAATATACTCCATGTCACCTATAGATAGTGATGAGGGATAATCCTCAAATTGAATACCAGATTCCTTCTCCACATCAAGAGAAAGGGAAGATGAATGTCTCAAAACGATCACCTCATGACCCTTTTGGACAAGTACGTCCAGTATTGTCTTTAAATTGGTCCAGTGACTGAATTCCATGGGCCACACCAGCACCTTTCCACAGCTCCCAGAACCGAAGTAACTACTCAGCTGAAGCAGCAACAGAACTGCAGGCAGTTTCATGGACATCCTGGTGAAAACAGCTTTTCCTTTCAAGTCGTGTTCCCACTGCTCTTGCCGAGGCTCAAGTAGAAATCATCACTTAGTTAAAATATAACTTGTACTTGCCAAAGTAAATACAGTAAATATAAAAGAACCCGTCAGTATCTGGATGTCAGTGCAAAGAGCAAAAGTGGGAGAACCTTATGTTTAGGTGTGTATGATTGCTTCATGATTATAAGCATTTTCTACAGCTAGAGTCTGATGACCCTACACCTGCAGTGTACCTGTGCTGTGATTGACTGACTTTTTGAAGCAGTGTCAAGAACAGTGGCAAGTTAAAAAGAAAAGAGGAAACAGAGTCAAGGGACATGTGATTTTTTTCTACATAGCTATGTGACACAGAACTAGAAACATAGTCAGAAGTTAGATGATTCAGCCTTTCTTTGCATAGGATTATTCCATAGACTTTTCTTGCACAAACATTGTTCATATATCAATAATAAATTATACACTTTATCAATGTTAAAGACTTACTTCAACAATTCACAAGCTGCAGAATTATAAAACTCTCCAGTGTAATCAAATTGAGAGCAAGTAATCCTCCAGAAATGAACTTTATACTTTTAGCCATTTCACATGCCTCAAACCTATTCAAACACTTTATTGCCTCCTCTCTGTAGAGGTTTGTTTGGGTATTTCATATAAATGGTATCATACAACAGATGGCTACCCGTGACTAGCCTCCATGCTTATGTAATGATTAAAGTCTCACTCACATAGGAGCATGTGTCAGTACTATGTTCCTTGTAATTGCTAAAGCTTATTTCATTGTGTATATGACATATTTGTTGAATTATTATTAAGTGGGTTGACTTTGTCCCTCTCTTTGGGGTGTTACAAAGGATGTCATTTATGAATAGTCTTTAACTGTGGATACGTTCTTATTTCTCTTTGTCTATAACTAAGCATGGATTTCGGAGTCTGATGATAACTCCATCTTTAACCCTAGAGGAACTGGCAGACTCTTTTCTAAAGCGGCTGCACCATTTTCCACTTACACCGCATCAACTGGTTTCTGATTTTGCCATGTTGGTTGCATCGCTCTATGACTTGTTCTTCTGGATTCCAGCTGTATGTGGTCATGGTCTTCACTTAGACTTCCGTGTAATGATGAGAGGCCTAATGATGTTGCACATTTTTCATATGCCTGTGGGACATTTTCATATTTTTAATGCAAATGTATCTATTTAGGTTCTTCAGCCATTGTGTGATTGGGTTGATTTCTTCACGGTGTTTAGTTAGGTTTCTGTGTATCCTGTGTGTGGGTCTCTTGTCACATGTATCATTTTCACATATACTTAATTTTGTGGTATGTCTGTGCAGTTTCCTTGATGGTCTTTTTTCAAGGAGAAAAGACGTAACTTGGATGAAGTCCATTTCATCAATTTTAGCTTCATTGCTTTTGGATTGTGGTACTTATGGAAGGAATGAATGACAAATTAAATTATATGCACATATTTACCCACTGGATTTCTATTTTCAGTTCTAAATTTTTTTTTTTTTTTTTGAGATGGTGTCTCACTCTGATGTCAAGGCCGAACTAGAAACTTGGGTTCAACAGATTCTCCTGCTTCGGCCTCTTGAATAGCTGGGGACTACAGTTGTGAGCCACCACACCTAATTCCTATAGTTGTTACCTTCAGGTTTTGAACTATCTTGAATTAATACTTTTATGTACCAGAAGGTAAATGTCCCATTTTCTAAACTTTGCATATCACTACTCAGTTTTCCCAGCAGAAGCTATTAAAAGGCTACTTTTTTCCAATCGATTGTTTTTAAATCCTTAGAAAAAAACAATGAACAAAATTAAATTGTATTTTTCAGCTTCTACAATCTATTGTTCTCTGTACATTCCTGCACAACTGTTTTGATCCCTGTACATATATTGTCAGCTTTGAAATTAGAGTGTAAGTCCTCTAATTTGGACTTCTTCATTGAAATTTATCAAGTTGATTCTTCAATATATATTTTTGTTTTCTCTCTAAAAATAAATTTTCTGTGTACATGGGTAAGTTTTTGGAGTTTCAATCATTTCCATTCATCTGGCAGTCAGATTTCATGCCAGTAGCATGCCATTTTGGTTGGTTCTGCATTATAGTATACAGTAGAGTCAGATATTGTGGTGTCTCAAGCACTGTCTTTTCCTCAGGATTGCTTTGGTGATGGGGATCTTTGTGGATTCATGTGATATTTAATTTATTTCAGTTTATATGAAGAACACCATGATTCCACTGAACTGCAGACTACTTCCAGCAGTAAGCATGGTTTTGTTTGGTACAACCTATAATCATTTTGGGGTACATGAAGATATCTTCTCAGGATATGAAAATCATAATATTTGATGATACACAAGTTGTTTGAAGGATGCCAAATACTGTTGAAAAACGCATATATAGCAACATTTAAAATGAACATCATGCCAGGGGTGGTGCTGTACTCCTGTAATCCCAGAACTTAGGAGGCTGAGGTAGAAGAATTGTTATAAATTCAGGACCAGCATGGGCTACAAAGTGAACTGAAGGCCAGCCTGAACTGCATACTCAGACCTTGCCTCAAAAACATGAAAAATGATCATCATAATTAAAAATTTAAAAATTTTTTTTGTTATAAAGAAGAGGGCATATATGCACTAAAAATGTACCCAGAAGCTAATGGACAAAGTTCAGCAAAAACCAAAAAGCAATTACCAAATTCATTTTTGGGGAGCTATTACATCACAACAATTCAAAAGGACAAAGTGAAACAAAACACTCAAGAAAAAATATTCAATGAACACTAAAACAATTAATAAATGAGAAATATATTACTGTTTACCCATGGATTCAAAATGGCACACAGTAAAGTAATAATATCTCATCATCCAATTTGACTAGAAGATGCTACCTATTAAATTCCCACACTATTGCTTGCACCAAAATATAGAATTATATCAGCTCAAAATTTATTCTTAAAAGTAAACACCACAAAGCCAGAGATCAACTTTAAAGGTGAGGACCTGATGAAAACACTATTTTATCCTTTAGGATACCTCCTCTGGTTATGTAATTTCTAGAGCTTTCTAAAGAAATGATTCACACTGAGTTTTCATGTAACAAACTTGTACAGGATTTCAAATGCACTAGAAATTTTTACTGGATTTTGAAAATATGAGTTATACATTAGTATTATGCACATGATGCAGTACTGCATACAGGCCAAAGCAAGATGTGTACATCCTTCTACTCAGGATTTCTCACTATAATGCGTTCTTTGTCTAGTATGAATGAGACCAAAATGAGATGGAGAGGAGCCATCTGCTTATGCAGTGTGAGGCTTGCATGCAAGCTCATATAGAGATGAAGGCTTCCCATAGTCTACATTTATGTTTACTCTCAGGGTTAGTTCTTTCATATTTTCAGAGGGTTTGAGGATCATGCATGGCTTCCTTACATTACTTACTTACATATTTACACAGGGGGTTCTCTCCAGTCTCAGCTCTTTCATTCATTTCAAGATAATTGGAAGCATGGAAAGGTTTCCAATATTGTTTACACACAATCTCCTATGTGAATTCTTTCACGTACCAAACAGGTTGGGAAAAATAACTTTTCTCATATTGCTTATTTATGTTCAGATACTTTTCACTGGGATTTCTTTCATATATGTGATCACACCTGTGTTTGCCAAAAGGTTCCACACATTGCTTAGAAAAATAGGGATCCCTAGTTCTGTGAGGTATGCTAATGGAATTTTGATTGGAATTGCATTAAATCTGTATCACAATTTTGGGAGTATGGTCGTTTTCACAATGTTGGTTCTTCTTATCCATGAGCAAAGGATATATTTTCATTTTCTTATATTCCCTTTGATCTCCTTTTTTAGAGTAATATAATTTTTCAATGTATAGATATTTTACTTCCTTTGTTAGACTGTCTCCTAATTATTTAATTTCCTTGGATGCTATTGTGAAGGGTGTGGTTTCCCTTATTTATCTCTCAGTAAATTTGTTGTTTATGTACAGGAAAGCTATTGATTTTTGAGTGTTGACTTTGTACATAATTGAAATTGCTTATTAAATCTATAAGTCTTTTGGTGGAGATTTTAGGATCTTATATGGAGATGATCATATCACCTGCATATAATAATGAAAATTGCTCTGGCTAATGTTTTCAGAACTATATTGAACAGAAGTGATAGTAGGCATCCTTATGTTGTTCATAATTTTACAGTGAAAGATTCCAGTTTTTGTCCATTTAGGATGATGTTGGCTAAGATGGCTTTTATCAGATTGAGATAAAGACCATCTATTCCAATTTTCTGTAGGGTTTTTATCATGAATGAGTGTTGGACTTTGTCAAAAGATTTTTATGCATCTACTGAAATGCTCATGTGATTTTTGCCTTTGGCTTTGTTGATATGGTGTCTTTGTTGAGGTGTATAAACTTCTTCATGGCTTGCTGCATTCTGTTTGCTAGTATCTTACTGATGATTTTTGCATGTCTGTTCACTAGGGAGATTGGCTTATATTTCCTTTCTTGGTTATGCCTTTCTTCAGTTTTGGAATGAAGGCAATACTTGCCTTAAATCTTCTCTAAATTTTTCTAGAATAGAGCGGTGAATCCACCCAGTCTTGGGCTTTTCTTTCTTGGTAAGCTTTTTTTTTTTTAAGGTACCTGGAATTGAACTCAGGACCTTGTGCTTGGCAGGCAGGCATTTGTGCTGCTGAGCTATTTCCCCAGCCCTTTCTTGGTAAATTTTAAATTCCATTTTCACTTTCATTAATTTTAGCCGCTTGTTCCTCAGACAAAGAACTTCTATCTGGAACATAAAAAGAACTGAAAAAAAAACCTGAAGCCCCCCAATTCAAAGACCAATCCCAAAATGAGCATTAGAGATGAATACATACTTCTCAGATGAAGAAATACAAATAGTAAATAAGTACATAAGAAATATTCAACATTACTGATCATTTGAAAGATGCAAATTAAAACCACACAGAAATTACATCTCACTCAGGAAATATGGCTATCATCATGAAAACCAATAATTAATGCTGACAAGGCTGTGGGGAATAAGAACCCTTCTCCACTGTTGTGGGGAGTGTAGACTGGTGCAACCACTGTGGAAGGGAAAAAGCTAGGATTAGACATCCCATTCAACCCAGCTGTTCCCCTTCTGGATATTTTTCCTGAAGAACTGAAGACTCCATACCCCAGCAAACTATGTTCACCCATGTTTATAGCAGCATAATTTGTAATAGATAAATATTGGAAACAACGCAAATGTCCATCAAGTGTGGAATACATAAAAAAGTGTGATATATTCATACAATGGAATACTACTCAGCTATAAATAAAGATAAACTCGAGTCTTTTATAGGTAAATGGATGCAACTAAAAACCATTCTTTTAAGTGTAATAAATCAGACTCACATGAGTAAACATCACATTGTCTCTCTAGTGTAAGAAACTGAATGAGTAAACAAGATCCAAAATGTACCATAGATATTGTGAAAGGGACTGAAACTGCTCAAAAGGAAAGAACTATGATGGGGGAAAGGAGAAAACAAAGAAAGGAATAAAATATATATATACAAGGTAGCTAAGATAACTACACTGCAAATTTCTATTAGTTCATTGCTTATATTCTTTGATCAATTTTGCATACCTATATCTGGTAATGTGAACAACTACTTTAAAGATAATAATATGCAACTTAATAACCGTTGTTAATTTCCTAAAAGTATTTCTTTCATGGTGCAATGTTGACATCAGCAGTACCATTTTGGTTTTTTTTTTTTTTTGCCATATGAAGCCAGTGTTACATCTGTTGAAAAGCCACAGATTATACTATACAATTGTCTTTTTAAAAATTACAACAATTCACTTTGAATTTTTGCTTTGTTCTATGTACAGTTCCTGCACCGGTCAACTCGTGTTCTGTTAGCAAATGTAACATCATTTGAAAACTGGAAAACCAATTCTTATTTATTTATTTATTTATTTTAAAGAGAGTAGTACATGAGAAACAAACAAACAAAAAAACAGAACAGTAGCAGCATACCAGTGTTACAAACATAAACAAATCCAAGCAAGAACATTCAAAGTGATACAGGGTCTCAAATCAAATTAATAGAAATCAACAGTGGTTGTTACATTACACACTGCTATCCTCAACTACGTTGCTCAGATTAGCAGATGTAACAATGAAAGATTGCTCAAACCATTAAAGAGAGTAAGAAAACAATTCTTCAATGAAACCTTAGAGATAATACAGAGTTTCACTAGACAAGATGGTAGGAGTTCACCATTGTAATTCCACTGCATATTGTTACCTTCAAATCAGTTGCTCAGACCACCAGACACAA
>NW_004955447.1:4360552-4366041 GCF_000276665.1 Chinchilla lanigera | reverse complement strand
AACATAAAAAATTGTGAGCATTAACTGTTCATTTCAATACACCATCAGACAACAGCAACACAGTCATTACAGCTATTCATATATATATATTTATGTTTTGCCTTCCTTCTTTCTTTTACCTTCTTTCCCTTATCCCAGTCATTCCTTCCTTTGAGCAGTGTCTTTCCCTTTCCTATCATCGATTGTACGTTTTGAGTTTTACCTAGTCTTTCAGGTTCCTACACCAAGGAAACAATATGATGTTTACACCTGTGGGTCCGATTTATTTCACTTATGAGTATGGTCTCTAGTTGCATTCATTTACCTACAAAAGCCTCGAGTTTATCTTTTTTAACAGCTGAATAGTGCTCCACTGTATAAAAATACTGCAACATTTCTATCCATTCCTCAGTGGATGGTCATCTGGGTTATTTCCAGTATTTAGCTATAATGACTTGTGCTGCTATAAACATGGGGGCACATATATCGCTGTGGTATAATGTCTTTAATTCTTATGGGAAAATATCCAGAAGGGGAATAACTGGGTTAAAGGGAACTTCTAATCCTAGTTTTGTGAGGAATCTCCAAATTGATTTCCACAGTGGTTTCACCAATCTACACTCCCACCAGCAGTGGAGTAGGGTTTCTTTCTCCCTGCAACCTCTCCAGCATTTGATATTCATTGAATTCTTGATAATAGCCATTCTTTCTGGGGTGAAATGGAATGTCAGTGTTGTTTTAATTTGCATTTCTTGAATGACTAATGACGTTGAACATCTTTTCATGTGTTTATTTGCCATTGGTTATCTCTTCATTAGAGAAGTGTGTATTCATCTCACATGCCCATTTTTGGACTGGGTCTTTGAATTTGGGAGGCTTGTTTTTTAAATACTTTATATGTCCCTGATAGAAGTCCTTTGTCTGAGGGACAGTTAGCTGAAAATTTTTCTCAACTCGTGGGTTTTCTTTTTACTTTATTAGTGATTTCTTTAGATGTGCAAAACCTTTTCAATAAGATGAGATCCCAGTTGTTGATTCTTTGAAGTATTTCCCATGCAGTTTGGTTTTTGTTCATGAACTTTCTGCCTATCCCAATGTCGTCAAGATTTTTACCTACTTTCTCTTCCAATAAATTTAGTGTTTCTGTTTTAATATTTAGATCTTTGATCTATTTTGATTTTAATTTAGTGCATGGTGAAAGATATGGGTCTAGTTTTGGTCTTTGGCATGTGGAAAGCCAGTTTTTCCAGAACCATTCATTAAAGAGGCTATGGTCCTTCAATTGAACATGTTTGGCCCCATTGTCAAAGATAAGGTGACTGAGTGTGTTTGTAGTTTTATCTATATCCTGTAATCTGTTCCATTCATCCTCAGGTCTGTTTTTGTGCCAGTACCATGCTGATTTTATCACAGTAGCTTTGTAATATAATTTTAAGTCAGGAATTGTGATGCCTCCTGCCTTTCCTTTGTTTCCCAAGATTGCTTTTGCTATTCTAGGCCTCTTCTGGCTCCAGATGAACTTTGGGAATGTTTTCTCTAGATCTGTGAGATGTACTAATGGTATTTTAATTGGGATTGCATTGAATCTGTACAACAGTTTTGGGAGTATGGCCAATTTCACAATGTTGGTTCTTCTTATCCAGGAGCAAGGAGTATCTTTTCATTCTCTGATACCCTCTTTAATCTCTTTTTTTCAGAGTATTTTAATTTTCACTGTATAGATCTTTTACTTCTTTTGTTAGATTGATTCTTAAATATTTAAACTTTTTAGATGCTATTGTGAAAGGTGTGGTTTCCCTAATTTCTCTCTCAGTCTGTTTGTTGCTTGTGTACAGGAATGCTATTGATTTTTGAGTGTTAACTTTGTATCCAGCTATGCTACTGAATTTGGTTATTAAATCCATGAGCCTTTTGGTGGAGTTTTTGGCATCTTCTCTGTAGCGTATCATGTCATCTGTGAGTAATGATAATTTCACTTCTTCCTTTCCTATCCTTATCCCTTTTATTTCTCTTTCTTGTCTAACTGCTGTAGCCAATATTTTGAGAATTATAATTCCAGAATTATATAGTCAATATTTCCAGAATTATATAGGAGTGGTGACAGTGGACATCCTTGTCTTGTTCCTGAATTTAAAGGGAAAGCTTTCAATGTTTGGCCATTTAGTATGATGTTAGCTGTCGATTTATCAAAGATGGTTTTGATCAGCTTGAGGTTAAAGCCACCTATTGCTATTTTCTGTAGCGTTTTCAGGATGAATGAGTGTTAGACTTTATCAAAGGCTTTTTCTACATCAGTGGAGATGATCATGTGTTTTTTGTCCTTGGCTCTATTGATGTGGTGTATTACATTGATTAATTTGCATGTATTGAACCATCCCTACATTTCTAGTATGATTCTCACTTGGTTGTGGTGTGTAATCGTCTTGATTACTGTTTGCTAATATTTTATTGAGAATTTTTGCATCTATATTCATTAGGGAGATTGGTCTGTAGTTTTCTTTCTTGGTTGGGTCTTTCTCTGGGAAAACCAATTCCTGAATGTCACATTCCAATTAGTTTGGTAGATGGAGCATCAAGTCTGTTCACACCACCATTTGGTTAATTAGTACACAAAGAAGAAACTAGAGGCTGAGTTCCAGGATAGATATCTAAATTGAAAGTATAATAATTCTTTGCATTTACAAGTGCATAACATTTCACGCCATGTTTTGAAGGATTTTTTTTTGGACCATACTGCCTAAAGCTACAGTAACCATGAAATGCTGCAAGATGTTCATCAATACTCATGTATTCAGATGGTGTATAAATTGCTTGACGACTACCCACAAACCTCTCAAATCATGAGAGCAGGTAGCAGCCAGATTATCAGTTCTTTTCTTGGTGGGAAGTTTTATCATCATATCTCAGGCAATTTTGAAGGAAACAAAATTTTTTCAGTGTCATCACTATTCTACACACCAGAAGCTCATGAGAGTAGCCTGAGAAAGCCTTACTAAGTACAGCAGTCTTATGAATGCTTTCAGTTCAGCTAGTGAGGTGTTATAATAAGTACATTTTTCAAACAGAGTGTTTTACTTATATTTGTGTATTTCACAATATCTTGTATCATTTCATCTATTAAAAGCAATTTACAATATTGAACAGCAGTGCTGGCATTCTGTCCAACTGGTTTTCACCTCTACCAAGATCCTCACAAATTTTGTGGACCAAATTCTATCATTGGATTGGGTGGGTGACCATTTGGTTGGGTGACCATTTTGTATTATTTCCACTAGTCAAATATGAATTCATATTGCTCTTCTCTGCATTGTCTGAAATAAGGGTATCTGCATTTCCCATGTCTGTATCAGTCAATTCTTGCTCGATTTCACTGTCACAGGAACTTTGGCTTGCATGGCCAACAACAAACTCACTATCATCTTCATCATCCATGCATGAATGATCTGACAATTTGGCCCCCTCAAAACTTTCAAATCTGGTTTTTCATGTGCCATTGTACTGAATTGGGTACTTTTACAAGAAAAACTTTTTAAAAACAAACCCCGAATGCACAGAAATGTAGCAATGAGCATTTCATGAGTAAAACTCACCTGTTGCTTCTTTGCATCTCCTGTATACAACTTGCTATTCTTCTGTCAAGTGGGTGAAAACATAAATTGGTTTTTATTTTCTCCAGATACAGCTACTATGAGTCACCTCCAAATACATCTTTACACAACAGAAGAGTGTTGTGGGTGTATTTTAGACCGTGTGATGCTCAGGTAAATATAAGCAAAACCTGTTAGATGGAGCATTCTACAGTTGAAAATGTCGGTTTGACACTTTTGCACACATGCACAGACCTTGCCTTTCATCACACCAAGTGGTAACCATGAAACTTCCTGTATTCTCTCAGTGTAGCTACTGAGACACACTGCTATTATGCTAAAGTACAAATTTACAGTAGAAAATTATGGGATGTGTTACTGTAACCCAATATTATGCCCCATGGGACTATTTTAAAAATATTTCTGTAGTATGGGAAAGAAAGTGAGTTCCATGTAAATGAAGAAAGAAGAACAGTCAAGTATGTGACTGAACATTTTCTGGAAGTTAACTCAATCCAAAATAAAGATACTTTGATTTTAGTATAAAGAATATGATTAGGTCAATATAACAACACTTGCTTTTTCTTTTTCACTCTGTAAGAATGGAAAATAAATGATAAAGTTATTAGTTTTTGAGTTCATCAATTACAAGTATTTAGTAAATTTGTCTTCTCAACATTTATTATCCTGAATACCTGTGGATCAGGTTTTCAATGTTTAATTTTGAGACTTACCAAGATAGTTATTCTGGAGGATCCACTTGTAGACCTGCCTGTTGAGTCCTAAGGTATCTACTTTTTTCCCATGAAATCTCCACATATCCTGTTATGTAAAGCATCTTATCTTGGTACTCATATTTAGAAGTTACAACATTTTTGAATTCTACCAAATTTAAGTGACCATTTAATAAAATGCCTTTGATATGAGAGATAAGGATGTGAGGTAAAGAAATTTTGTGAGGGGTGATAGAGAAATATGGTGAATGTTGAAATTGAAAAGTAAATTGCAGTAAGATAGATTGTCATTAATCTTCATTCTTTGTGAAATTTGATCAAAAATTGTGAATGCTGCTATCTGGTGCCTTCCGATGTAAAGTCAGACCTGTTAAAACATTACCTTGTGTCTGCTTTCATTTTCTCTTTTACTGGACCTGGCAATGGGCAAGTTGTGGCTCTCTCCAAAATCAAATGCTCATGAAAGGTCAATTTTGAGTTGATTCAAGACATTGAGGCTACCATGACAGCCCAACTAAAGACACTTACAAGAGATTTATCAAAACTGCTTCAAAAAGCAGCAAGAAGTGTATGCTAAGTGTGTTATAAGCAAGGGAGTACATTTTAAGAGGGCTTAATGGCAATGTGTCTTTTACTATAATAACTATTTTTTTAAAAAATTAAACATTCATCACACTTTTTTACTCCTCCTTGAAAATGCTATGGAGCAGGGGATTCTAATGTTCTCCCCATAAAAATGTGTCTGCTTTTGCACATCCCCTTGCTCTTTCTCAATGAGAAGGAGGAGTTAAACTAATGAATCTGAGTTCTCATGGGGAATGTTTTATAATGCACAGGGCCAAATTCAAGGACAGGTCTATCTCCAGGCTTAATCTCCAATCTTAATGTCTCATTTTTATTCTTCAGACATCGATAGGGCCCTGCCTCTGAGCAGGGTCATTGTTTTTCTCTAAATATACTTGCCTTGCTGTGTTTCCTGCATATTTGCCTGTAATGCCATTCCAGTACCAACTTCACACTGCACAGATTAAATATACTTTGTCTGATTACAATGTAAATGCCAAAGTTGTATTCAATCAAATATACCCTTTGTTCTATTTTACCATCTATTATATATAATTTGTTTCAAAACTGATTTCTGAGCCCCCCGCGCCTTGCGCCCAGGCAGCCAGTTCTCCGGGAGCGGCAG
>NW_004955447.1:4270840-4354247 GCF_000276665.1 Chinchilla lanigera | reverse complement strand
GATATCAATATGTAATACAACCACCATTGTTAATTCCCTACCACTTTGTTTGTAACTCTGTATTGTCTGTATTGTGCTTGTGATATGTTGTAAAATGCTGTATGTCTGTTAATGTTTCCCTCCTTTTATCCTTAAAATAAAAAAAAAATTAAAAAAAAAAAAACAAAACTGATTTCTGAGATAGAGATATAACAACTATGTTTCTTTCAATGTATTTCTGAAATTAAACCATTACAGAATTTAACAGATTCATTACATATTTGTCCAACCAGATAATTAACAGAGGGTTTGTCCACTAGATGGCACTTTAGCTTAGCTTTGGTGGAATTTTTCAAGGGCTGATACTGGCCTTCGTTATTGTAATGTTTTTGATTACTGACCCCAGATAAAATACCAGTGTCATCTTCTCCAGAGCTCTTGACAAAATCTTCCCTCTCCTGTGAAGAAAAATTTGCTCTATCACAGGAAACAATACTACAGCAAACACTATCAAAATGACTGATGTAAAAGCTGAGGGAAAATCTTGATATTATTAGATAGTAATACACTGATGGTCATTTTTTAGTTCACCCTCTCATTTTCTTTATAAGCAGTTGTGTAATATGACATAGATGTCTTCTTTTATGTGTATTTTTGCAAATGTGTGCATGTTCATGGGTGTGTTTGAGGAAAAAGTAAAATAAGAGCATTACACAGTAATATGGGGAGAACATGTTAGAAATGTGTATGTCCTAAATCTTGATTTATAATTTAGTACTAATGCAGGATTTTTGAATCAGGTAATATAGTCAGTTCTTCACTTGGTTGTTATTCTAATTTTTCCTGTTAAGGTAAGGCTCTTATTTTTTCCAGGCAAGTTGTTTAGGAAACTATATGAGTTTGAAGTCAAAAGCATTTTACCCCATACATTATGAGCACTGACAATACTTTTTTCATTATTTTATAATTTGTGGAGAGTGTCCCAAAATTCTTATGAAATCACCTAAAATCAGAGCCTAAAAACCTCAGACATTCAGAAGGTCTGTGTTGTGCTTTGGGTATTCCATGAAGTACTCTTAAGAATTCTATTTAAGTTCAAATCAATATATGGTTATGGTAAAACTACACATGGTTCCATTGAGAATTGCAAGTATATATATTTGTTTATATATGATACTTTTGGCCCAGAAATAATACTATAAAACTTATAGACAGTAGAACATGCTTAGTTTAACTGGCTAGTGGGGATGCTCACTATCATTTAACTGTGTTCCCCGAAGAGTTCTTGCACCACAGTGGGAAAATCTCCCAGGTCTTTCTCCAGTGTAGGACTTCTCAAGATGCTGAGCGTCTCACCACATTCTAAAAAACTCTCTGAGAGGAATAAAACTCTTGGAGAACACTTATTTGCCAGGAAGCTTGACAATGAGTCTGATTTGTGATTTTGTATGGAAAGCAAGTTCAATGAGAATGGCACTCACAAGAAATCAAAAAAGCAGCATCAAACAAAGCTTTACTAAGACAGTTGATAAACAGTCTCCAACCAGAAGCAAGAGGAAATGTCCTCCCTGAAATGGGTCTTACCTTTAGTTTAAGTACATTTTAGATTTCCATAGTAACCATTACCTCATTTTTGGGACTCTTACAAGAATGTCACATAATTATCATAAACTTTACTTTTCCAGAAGGTTGGACGGTGGAATTCCAAATCACCAGTGAAATTTAACTTTTAGCCTACTTCCCATTCTGTCCTGTTTGCTCCGTTGTCATGAAATGACTATTCTGCTTTAAGTGAATTGATAACTCACCAAGAGGACTGGGGTGAAGAGTGGGGTCAACTACAGTTTAAGTGAACTTTAAGTGACTTCTCTTAATATGGAGTTAAAACCAGAAAATGTTGTCTCTCTTGCCCTATCATTCCCCCGTCAAGCACAGATTTTTCCTTTTTTAGGACATATATTGTCCTTTACACTTTGGGGATCTGGTCTCCGCTCTGTAACTGGTGTGTTCCTTTAGAATCATCAGTTGTGCTTGCTTCACACTGCTTTAGGTACTATTTTTGACCCAATTAATTATGCATGGCCGAAAAGTAAGGATCATCACAATAATCACGAGGGGCCCTGTGATCCTGGCAACGAGGGAGGTGAATCCCAGGCCCCAATGGAAGAGTCCTTTATAGTATAGCTTTTTTCTTTCTTTTGTTTCTCTAACTAGTCAAGCACTTCTATTAAGGCTTCTGAGTTATTTGCATAGAAACAGCATTCTTTCCTCAGGGCATCACTTAACCCTACCTGTTCCAATGAGAGCTAATTGAGTTCTCTCTTATTTAGCAACACTACTTTTGCCAAGGAATTAATGTGGTCATGTAACTGCTTGAAAGCATTCTGAACTTTCATATTTTCCTCCCATTATTTGTGGGTACATAGGGAGTCCCTACTTTACCAAGTTTGTATCATCATTATCCCCTCTAATTGCCTTTTTCTGAACCTCACATGTCGGGAAAGGGTGAGACGCAGGATTGCCTTTGTCTCACCAGAGGGGGTTCCAAACTTATACATGGGGATTATAAATATAACGTCTTGATGGCCACATGGGAGATGCAATGAGGCCAGCTTAGCTCGCTGAAGGCAAAGAGTCCACTTGGAGGTGCACAGCAGTGTAGTTAAAAAGGTACCCCCTGGTCTGTCAAGAATGCTGAACTCCTGTAGTCCTTTTAAAATGGGCAAAAGAAGAGAACGCCTTTCCAAACTTGATCTCCAACAGAGTGAGCACATCCTGATATGAGGTACATCAGAACCTCAGCAAGGCCATGGGAAGCATACTGACCCAGTTTGCCCCAGTCTTTTGTCACAGCTTGACTAGGGTAGACTTCAAAGTCTGATTTTGTGTCTCTACCTGGGCAGAACTCTGCAGCTGGTAGGCAGTGAATAGCTTTCATTTGTGCCCTAAGGCTGCAGAAAGGCTCTGAACCACTCAACTCAAGAAAGGAAGCCCATTATCTGAACCAACCATCATGAGAATCCTGCACCAGGGAATATCTCCATTAGAGCTTTTATCGCTTCTCTAAATGTCTCAGTTCTTATGGGGTTGGCCTCTAGCCAGCCTGAATAGTTGTAAATGAGGACCAACAAATACTTCTTGTTCCCAAGGGTGGGTTTGATTTCTGTGAAATCTACCTCAACATCCTCAAAAGGCAGTCTTTCATTTCTGTGGACTCCGGGTGGTTTCTGCGGATGAGAAACTGGATTGTTGTGAGCATAAGCCATGCACCTGCCTGCCACAGACATGTGCAGAGTCCAAAGTCTAGAGATAAAGAAGTGACAGCCAAGAAACTCTGCAATGGCTGTCTTCCCCAAGTGAGTATGGCTATGTAGTTTCTGGATCACAAAATATCTTACAGTCTGAGGAAGGAACATTTTTCTCCTGGCAAACCATGTCACCCATTTTGTCCTGTAGCTCACCCTTTTCTGGACCATTTCAGTTCTGTTTGAGGAGTGGAGCCACTAGAGCTCAGGGTATGGGGTGTAAGTCTCCAACAGCATCTTGTTTGGCTGCTAGAACGGTTGCTTGGTTTCCTTGGGCCTCTAAAGAATTGTCATTCTGATGGCCCAGACAATGCAAGACATCCTGTAACAAGTTCAATATCTCTTGAGAGTACTTAATGTCTTTTCCCCTCATTGTCCAGAGGCCATTTTCCTGGTGGATGGCACCATGTATATGCAAAGTAGCAAAGACATACCAGGCTTATCCTTTCCTACAACCAAAGCCCAAGTAAGTGCCATCAGTTTGGTCTTTTGTGCTAATGTCTGTGGAGACAAATCCTCAGACGGGACAGTCTCATCAAGGGTGACAACTGTTGCTTCCACCCTCTTCACCCCATCAGTTACCATGCTGCTGACATCTAAGAATATTATCAAGTCAGGGTTCTGGAGGGCTGTGTCCCATGTAGTCTGGCTGAGTAGATTGCTTTGATTGTTTCCACATAGTCATGCTCAGGTGGCTCCAATGATGTTGGTAAAGGGGAGGCAGGGTTCAGGGCCATCAGGTCTCTTTAGTAACGTACATTTTTGTTCCCCTCTCTGAATCCTCTCATTTAAAAATAAACAACTCTTGGAATGCAACAGAAAAAGGAGTACAGAAAAAACATTTTTAAAAATCTAACACAGGATACCAAGTTCAATTAGGTGGGAGTTGACTAAGAAAGGTATTGGGGTAAGGTGCAGGAGGGTGAAAGGTCACAACCAGGGCATTTATTGCCTGCAAGTCCTGGACTGGGTGATACCCATTTGCCCCACGCTTGGGAATGGGCAAAAGGAGTATCTCAAGGAGACTGACATTTTGCAGAGGGCTAGGGCCATATTGATTATTCCATTAGCACATCTATCTTTTTAATTTTTGGTCTCCAAACCTTAGTTGCTGAATATCCAGAGGAGCCTTGAAATATCAAGTATAGCCAGAGAACTCTTACTTCTTATCAAGCATGATTATTCTAGTAGATGAATCCCTGTAGAATGTTAACAGGTAGCAATTATATAGTTTTACAGAGCAAATTTAAACATATTATCATAATATGCAGTCATGGTGACATTTTTGTAAGACATTTAAATCTCCATCTTGGAATAGAATAGTGTTTTAGTCAATTAACCCAACCTAATACATAAAAAGATTTTACCTAATTTGTTGTCCTTATGTTATTGAAGAAATTTGTAACATTGCCTGGGCTGGCCTTAATTTTATCAGTTTACATAACTGGTTGATTTTTCCTAGACATACTATGTGCTCCTTTAAGTAGGGAGGTTTCATAATTTTAAATTCCTAATGCAGTGTCTGATCACACTTCTGTATATGTAAGTGCTTCTGATGTTATGATCAGTTAAGTTGTCAGAAAGAAAAGATACCCTGGGCAGTACCAGGATAGGTCAGTTCATTCAATACATCATTTCTTCAGATAAACACAGAAGGCCCAGAGACAGTCATTGAAATTATTTGTGTCATACCACAAAAATTTGGTACTAAGAAAGCCCAACTTTTGGAGAAGGGGAAGGCAACAGACATTACTTCCCTTTTAGCATAGACATTTAGAGGTATAAATGTCTTTGTAAATGATGTTTAACTACTAGTTTGCATATATCTTCTAAATTATTTTTAATTGTCCTTTTGATTCTGTCAGATAATTTTCATTTAGAATTATGTTATTAATTTTCCATGTAATTTTGATTTGCTCAAATCTCTTTTTATTATTTATATTAACTTCATTATTGTTTGGTCAGAGTATCTACTTTGATTTTAGTCCATTTATCTTGGCTGAGACTTTTAAAATAATGTATGTATGGTATAGTCTTGGTGCTGTAAATTTATATTTACAGTAAATTTATATTTACAGTAAATGTATATCAGAAGCTGCAAATGTAGATTTACAGTTGATGACTGAAAAGACTGTACATTTTGTTTCAAGAGCACTCTAAATTTATTTATTTATTATTTTAAAAATAAAAAAATGGAAATATATTAACAAACAGACATCCATTTACAAAATAGCACAATACAAACAATACTGAATAACAGACAAGGTCACAGGAAATTAACAATGGCTGTTGTACTACATATTGATATCTTCAGTGTGGTTATTCAGGAAAACAAATACAGACATGCAAGACTGATTAAATAATTAATCATTAACTGTTTCTTTCAATAAAGTGATTAAAGTCAGTAGTTAGTTACTATGCTAGCTATCCTGTATATACATATACACATAATTTTCACCTTCTTTCTCTTTTCCCTCATCCTAGTTCCTCTTTACTTTTGAGCAGTTTCGTTTCATTTCACAATGTCTGTCATATCTCCTAATTTTTATTCTCTCTTTCAGATTCTTACACTCATGAGACAATACATTGTTTAAACATGCAGTTGTAACATTTCACTTATGAGTATGGTCTCTAGTTGTGACCACTTACAAAATCTTCAAGTTTATCTTCCTTTATAGCTGAGCAATATTCCATTATATAAAAATGCCACAATATTTTTATCCATTATTCAGTGCTTGGACATTTGCTTTCCTTCCAAGATTTAGCTATTACAAATTGTGCTGCTATAAACATGGGTGCACATATATAACTGTGATATGATGTTTTCAGATCTTCTGGGAAAATACCCAGAAGAGGAATAGCTGAATTGAATGGGACCTCTAAACCTAGTTTGTTGAGGAACCTCCAAACTGATTTCCACAGTGGTTTCACCAGTCTGCATTCTCATGCGCAGTGAAATAGATTTCCTATTTCTCCACAGTCTTGCCAGCATTTGTCACTGGTTGATTTCTTAATGATAGCCATCATTACTGAGATAAGATGAAATCTCAGTGTTGTTTTAATTTGCATTTCTCAAATGACTAATGATGTTGAACACAGTATCATGTATTGATTTGCCATTTGCATTTCTTTATCTGAGAAGTTTGTATTCATCTCAGATGCCCATTTTAGGACTGGGTCTTTGAATTTGGGGAGGGCTAATGTTTTTGAATTCTTTATGTATTCTAGATAGAAGACCTTTGCAGCTTCTAGCTAAAATTTTATCCCAATTTGTGGATTTTCCTTTTTACTCTGCTGGTGATTTCCTTAGATCTGCAGAAACTTTTCAGTAGGATGAGATTCCAGGTGTTGATTCTTTGAAATGTTTCATGGGCAAATTGATTTTTGTTCACAAACTCTCTGCCTACCCCTATGTCTTCAAGGTTTTTACATACTTTCTCTTCCAATAGATTTAGTGTTTCTGTTTTAATATTGAGATCTTGATCAATTTTGACTTGAGTTTGGTGCATGGTGATAAACTTGTATCTATTTTCAGTCTTTGGCAAGTGGTAAGCCAATTTTTCCAGCACCATATATAAAAGAGGCTATCTTTCTTCAAGTGAGCTTGTTTGGCCCCTTTGTCAAAGATTAGGTGGCTGAGTGGGCTTGTGGTTGTGACTGTTTCTTCCAGTCCATTTTATTGATCCTCTTGTCAGTGTTTTAGCCAGTATCATGTTGATTTTATGACAGTAGCTTTGTAGTATAATTTCAAGTCAGGAATTCTGATTCCATGTGCCTTGTCTTTGTTGCCCAGGATTACTTTTGCTATTCTAGGTCTCTTCTGGCTCCAGATGAATTTTAGGAACATTTTCTCTGGATCTGCGAGGTATGCTAATGGTAGTTTAATGGGAATTGCTCTGAATCTACAGAAAAACTTTGGGAGTGTGGCCATTTTCACTATGTAAGTTCATCCTATCCATAAGCAAGGGATATTTTTCCATTCACTGAAATCCTCTTTGATCACTTTTTTCAGAGTACTGTAGTTTTTGTTGAATAGATCTTTTACTTCATTTGTTAGATTGATTCCTAAATATTTCAGTTTCTTGGATGCTATTGTGAAAGGTATGGCTCCCTTAATTTCTCTCTCAATCTATTTGTTGTTTTTGTATAGGAATGCTATTGACTTTTGAGTGTTGACTTTTTATCCTGGTAAACTACTGAATTTGTTGATTAATTCAAAGAGTCTTCTTGTGGAGTTTTTGGGGTCTTCCAACTAGAGTACCATGTCATCTGCAAATAGTGATGATTTTACTTTCTCCTTTGCTACCCTTATTCCTTTTATTTCTTTCTCTTGTCTAATAGCTCTGGCTAATGCTTCCAGAACTATGTTGAATAGGACTGGTGACAGTGGACATCCTTCTCTTGTTCCTGATTTTAAAGTGCAAGGTTTTAGCTTTTGCCCATTTAGTATGATGTTGGCTGTTGGTTTATCATAGATAGTTTTAATCAGCCTAAGGTAAAGATCATCTATTCCTCTTTCTACAGGGTTTTTATCATGAATGCCTGTTGGACTTTGTCAAAAGCTTTTTTAGCATCTGTTGAGATCATCATATACTTTTGTTTTTGGCTGTATTGATATGGTATATAACATTTATTGATTTGTGTATATTTAACCATCCCTGCATTCCTGGAATGAATCCAACCTGGTCATGGAGTATGATTTTCTTGATGATTTGCCACATTCTATTTGCTAGTATTTTACCGAGTATCTTTGCATCTATGTTCATTAGGGAGATTGTTCTGTAGTTCTCTTTCTTGGTTGGGTCTTTCTCTGGTTTGGTATCAGTATAATACTTGCCTTCAGAAATGAGTTAGGGAGAACTGCTTCCTTTTCAATTTCATTGAAGAGTTTGAGTAATGTAGGCATTAAATCTTCTCTGAATTTCTTGTAAAATTCTGCTGTGAATCCATCAGGGCCTGGAGTTTTCTTTTTGGTAAGGTTTTCATCACATTTTCAGTCTCATTAATTGATACTGGGTTGTTTCATGGGTTTTATACCTTCTTGACCCAACCTTGGTAATTCATATATATCTAGGAAGCTATCCATTTCTTCTGAGATTTCTATCCTGTGGGAGTAAAGATATTCAAAGTTGGTGTTAATGATCTTTTGAATTTCTGTAGGATCTGTAGTGATTGCATTCTTTTCATTCCTTATTGTGTCAATTAGAGTTTTTTCTTTCTTTTTTTTTGATAAGGATGGTTAGGGGTTTATTAATTTTATTTATTCTTTCAAAGAACCAACTCTTTGATTCTTTTTTTTTTTTTTGGAGTATTTTCTTTGTCTCAATTGCGTTAATTTCTGCCCTGATCTTCATAATCTCCTCCCTTCTTTGGGCTTGAATTGTTCTTCTTTTTCTAAAAGTTTCAGGTGCAGCATGAGGCTCTTTATTTGTTCTCTTTCTGTTTTCCTTATGTGTGAAGAAGTGAAGTTATCATTATATGCAGGTGACATGATTCTCTGCAGAAAAGACCCTAAAAATTTCACCAAAAGATGACAATTAATAACCAAATTCAGTAGTATACAAGGATATAAAGACAACACTTAAAAATGAATAGTATTCCTGTACAATAGCAGCAAACTTACTGAGAGGATAATTAGAGAAAAATACCCTTCACAATAGCATCAAGAAGA
Organism: Chinchilla lanigera; assembly: GCF_000276665.1. Classification (NCBI taxonomy): domain Eukaryota; kingdom Metazoa; phylum Chordata; class Mammalia; order Rodentia; family Chinchillidae; genus Chinchilla; species Chinchilla lanigera. The sequence goes on along the minus strand of NW_004955447.1, from coordinate 4,345,292 downwards.
ATGAAATACTTGAAGATAAAACCAGGTAGTGAAATTCCATTACTGTGAAGCAATCTCTATAGGACTGTGAAATAGGAAATCAAAGAAGACATCAGAAAATGGAAAGATATCTGTTATGGTTTGTGTCTACGTGTCCCCCCAAAGCCTCATGGGGTCATGGGGCAGGCTTTTAGAGTTTGATTATGGGTGTGAGAGCTACACCTACCCTGGGGTGGATAGTCTGCATATGTAAGGGAGAGGAAGAGGCTGCTTGGGGCCATTCCTCCCTTGTGTGCTTGTTGCTTTTGCTGTGTTCTGTTGCCATGAGCTGTAGCCCTCTGCCATGTGCCACTCTGCCTTGTAACCTGCCAAGTATGCACTGAAAGCTCCACAAACTGTAAGCATAATAAACCTTTCCTTCCTTAATTTTGGGCATCAGGTATTTTGTCCCAGCAATGAGAGAAAAGTAACCAAGACAATATCCCCTGTTCCTGGACAGGCAGAATTATCATAGTTAAAATGCCCATATGAAAAACTATTACATAGGTTGAATGCAATCCCAATCAAAATCAATAACTTTTCTAATCAAACTGGAGACAGCAATCCTGAAATTCAGATGAATCCAGAAGACAGATGGATCAAGAAGAACAAAAGAAATTCTGAGCAACAAGGCCTGGCATTGACACTGGAAACCCAGGCCTCAAATTATACTACAAAGCTATAGTGGTCAATATGGAATGGTAATAAAAGAGCAACTTGTGAATCAATGGCACAGAACAGAAGGCAGAGACACAACTCCATAGGCACTGTCATGTGACCTTTTAAAATGGAGTCAAATCCCTTCACTGCAGGGAGACAGACATTAACAAATGGTGCTGGAAACAATGGCTCTCCACAAGCTGAAGCCTGGACTTTGCCCCACACACGTCACCATACACTAAAATAAAATCAAAAGGACTTGAAAATCTCAGTATGAAAACAGAAACACTTAACCTGCAGGCAGACAAAATACAGAAAGTCTCAAAACATGGGTGCATAAAAAGTCCTCCTGAATATAATCCCAGCTGTGCAAGTAACAATACCAAGAATCAACAAGTGGGATCACATTTAATTTAGACCTTTTTGCACAGGAAAGGTACCCACCATCAAAGTGAAGAGACACTCTGCAGAATGGGAAAACATTTTGGCCAGCTACTTCTTAGAAAATGATTGATGTCTAGAATATACTAAAAACTAAAAGTAACCCCCCCCAATTTAATGACCTAATTCTAAAATGAATAGACATTTCTTAGTTTAAGAGACACAAAAAGTCAATAAATACATGAAAAATTATTCAACATCACTGGGGAAGGAATCTGTCCACCGCCATCTTGGTACAAACAGAGAACACTTTAAGTTCCTTCTCACTGCAATGCCTTTAATCTTGCTGCAGATGTATCACCATGGGTCAATACGGCTCAGTGTGCACAGCTGCATCCTGTAATTCGCAATCATTGTTTTGGTCTTTCTCTTAACTAACAAAATGCAGTTCCTTGTATGTTTTCAAATCCTGACTCTGGTGGACAGGCGCCCTTTGTAGTGAGTGAACTTTCCCCCTCAAAAGTTGTACTCTGAAATTTCGGCTACAGCCTCCCTTTTTATACTCATGACACTATACCAGACCTTGGAGCCTGTATGTGCACGAGTTGTGCTGGCTGGTCGTCCTGGAGTGGTCCCTCTAGGTTTGTTCTCAAATAAACCTATCCTGTTGGGCTCTTACCTCTGCTTCTTTTCCTTTTTTCCTACTAACTGGCTCTTCTAGAAATGCAAATGAAAACATCAAGATTCCATTTCACCCAAGAAGGAATAGTAGCCTCAGGAAATCGGCCAATAACAAACGTTAGTGAGGCTGTGGAGAGAAAGCAGCACTGCTTCATTGTTGGTGGGAAGGTAAACTGACAGAACCACTGTGGAAATCAGAATGGAGATTCCTCAAGAACTAGAAAGATAAATTACATTTTACACAAGTTTCCCTTTGAAGTACCTTGCCACAAGGGTTAACAATTTTAAGCTGCAGTGATGCCTGTATTCCCATGTTCATAGCAGCACAATTCTTAATGGCTAAATCTTGGAAACAGTACTTGTGCCCTCCAACAGATGAATGGTTTAAGAAAATACGGTATTTGCACACAGTGGAGTAGCAGCCTAAAGAAAGATAAATTTGAGACATTTGTGGGAAAATGGAGGCAACTTGAAACCATAATGTTAAGTGAAGTAAATCAGACACACAAGTTTGGACATTGCATGGTTTCCCTTATAAGAAAAGGTTAATTAGAAAGTAAGAGAGAAAAAAAATTGTTTTCTAAGTATATCTCTGTTGTCAATTTCTAGTTTCACTTCACTGTTTTGTGAGCTCACTTTGCAGAATTTCCATTAATTTCCAAGTTAAGGTCATTATTATTACTATGATTGTGGTCTTTTTGCATTAAAAAAAGAAAGATATTGGTTGATTTCTTAACGCTAACTATTCTTTCTGGGATGAGGTGGAATCTCAATGTTATTTAAATTTGCATTTGTCAAATGACTAATGATCTTGAACACTTTCTCGTGTATTTATTTGTCATTTGTATTTCCTTATCTGAGAAGTATGTATTCATCTCAGCTGCCCATTTTTAGACTTGGTCTTTGAATTTGGGGGGGGATGATGTTTTTAAATTCTTTATATGTTCTAGATAGAAGCTTTTTGACTGAGGGACAGTCAGCTAAAATTTTTTCCCAATTTGTGGGTTTTCTTTTTACTCTGCTGGTGGTTTCTTTAGATGTGCAGAAACATTTCAGCAGGATGAGATTCCAGTTGTTGATATTTTGAAGTATTTCATGGGCAGTTTGGTTTTTGTTCATGAACTCTCTGCCTACCCCTCTGTCTTCACGGTTTTCATCTCTATTTGTTTTCCTAAGAAACCACTTTGAAGTTATCAATAAGTAATACAACAACCATGTTAATTTCCTACAACTTTGTATGTAACCCTGTTTTGTTTGTATTATTCTTATGCTATTTTGTAAATGGATGTCTGTTAATGTTTTCCTTCTTTTGCTTTTTACAATAAAATAATTAAAAGAAAGAAAAATAATATCCAGAATAGTGTTAGGTCTCCCTGAAGGACCCCTGCCCATTGTGAAGAGAAAAAAAAAACCACTTCGGCTGCACTTTTACACTTCCTATTGGGCCCAACAGCAAGGGCTAGCACCACTCCAAAAAGCATCAGCTGTCCTTGCACAAAAATCCCACAGTCTTACAAAGTGTTCTTGCAGGTTTTACAAAATGTTCTTGCAAGTTAACGGCCCTAACCACAAACCTCCTCCCTTGGCTGTTCTGGCCCACAGACATCTTCCCTGAAATAAACCCCTAAAAACTCAATGCTTTGCGCATCTCGGGCTGTCTTGGTCTGCTAGACAGCCCACCGCATCGCTCTCCCGCTTGATAAAGACTTCTCTGGTATCAGATGGCCTGGTCTGGTTCTGTGTGGGTTTCCCGGTCCAATTATTTGAAGCCATAACATGGGAGGGATGCCAAGGCACCTGCTGGTCCCTCCCGACCGGGATCCCCTCCCCGGGTCCACAACCGACCGCCTCTGAGCAGACCATGAGCCTCGGAGCAGCCTCATTGTTGAAACCTCCATCCAGACACGATGCCATCTGTGAGTTCTCTCCCTCCGCTTTCTTTTCATGCCCCGTCACCACCACAGGCCCTGTCACTGACATTCTACCTCATATTTTCGTTCCCCTACTCCCTTTCCCTTTCTCCCTGTTCCTCCTCTTTTCCCTGTCCAACCTTCTCCCCTTCCTCCTCCTCCTTGCACTCCCCCTCCCTATTCCACCTTTCCCCCACACTCCTTGCTTCCCTCTTTCTCATGACCACCATAATCGACTTCACTTCTGCGCCCTCCTTTCCTTCTTCCAAACCGTCCTCCAAACTGCCTTCCTGCCACTCGCTGGTCCTTGTGACCTCACTGACTGGCTCCAGTCCCACTTGTTCCAGGGGACCTTCTGGAACTTCACCCCCAAACAGTTTACCCTTTTCTCCTGCCTTCTCTGCCTCCTTTTCCCTGTCTCCCTCTCTGACCTTCTGTTCACCACTAAACTCAACTGACTCGCTATCCATCCCTCCCCTTCCCTCTCCCTAATCCTTTTATTCCCTGCCGTCACTGAGGTCGCCATCACCGAGGGCCCAGACACTCTTGCCCTCCTCCAACCCCTTTTCCTGAGTTGTTCCACTGTCTGCCCCCACCACCACCTGTGCCTTCTCCTTACTCCATCTTCTCACATCCTCCTCGGCTTCCCATTTTCAGACCCAACCCACTCCTTGGCTGCCACACCCATCATTTTATTGAGTTCTGTGAGACTACTCTTGAGGCATTTCTCCCTGACCTTGAACCTTGTTCTAATCCCCAAGACCTTGTCAATTGGCTCAACATGGAATGAGCCACAGGAACCTACTGTGATTGGACACTTTCCGAATTCATCTCCTATTCCTATCTTCTCCTCTGCATCCTTTTTCCTCCCTCATTTTGCTGGTTTCTCTCCATCCTGCATGTCGATTGACTCCCCCCGCCCCCACTGCCACCAGAGACAGCTCACTAATTCCTAGGCTTTATGCCTCTCGCTCCCTGTGGACTTAGTCTAGAGCTCTGCAAACAGGCCGAGTTGTTCTCACTCATCCCCCCACCCCCTCCTTGACCAGAGAGATCTACTCAGGGAGCTTGGGTCTCTTGGTCCATTTGGGACTTCTGGTGGTCAAATCGGGATTGCCTGTCCCGCTCTCCTCTGCATCTCACTGTCCACACTCATCCTCACTATGGGAAATTCCACCTCACACTCCTCCTGTAACTCCTCAGTCCTCAAATGCCTCCAATCTGTTCTGCGGGGCCCACTGGGTCTTACAGAACCTAAAGTCACATGCCTCACCTTTCTCTGCCAAACAGCTTGGCCCCAGTACAAGCTAGACAATGGCTCTATCTGGCCACCTGAAAGCACCCATCCACAGATATTTCTCACTAGGTGTAAGGTTCCTCTTCATGTCTTCCTTTCCAGGTCCTTGCCCCTCCTGTTTCCCTCCTTACTATTCTTGTCCTAACTATTCCCCAACCTCTTTGACAAACACACCCCTTTTCTCTACCAACTCTCTCAATATCCAACACCCTTCCCGACACTTCTCTGCCTCTTTTTCTCTGGCCTATGAATATTCCTCCTTTCCCCTTTACCCTGATTTCTTTGGCTCCTCTGAATCTGACGTCATTGCCTCCCTCTTTCTCTCCTTCTGCTGCCTGATTGCTCATGGGTGCGATGGACCACTCGCCCGCCCTTGGCAATCCCCAGGCAACTTTCTCAACTGAGTCAACTCTAAATTCTTTCAGGGCACTTTTGCCCTCTTCAACCTGGACCACGTCTATCTTTTTTTCTTCCTCCTCCTTGCTCTCCTCTTCCTCACTTAGACCTTCCTCTTTCTTTCTCTCTTTGAAGGCCTCCCTGTCCCACCTCTCACACCTCTCAGACAGCTCATTCTCTCAGCTTCACACCCCCAGCCTCTGTGGCCCCCTCCTGAAATTGTGTCAACACATTGAGTTGCTCCTTTCCTTCTCGTGACCCCCTTCTCCCACCAGACACGTATGCTCGAAGAGCTTGGTTCTCTCGTCCCATTTGGGACTTCTCTTGGTCGACAGTGGTCTTCAGTCTCCTCATTCTCTGTTCTCTTGTCTCGCCTTTGGTCATCATACACAACACCTCCTCCCTCCCCTACTCTCCCAATGCCTCTGTGCTCCATTGCCTCAAGTCTGCTCTCCCCGGCCCTCTTGGCCTCTCTTATCTCGAAGTCAAATGCCTCACCTTCTTCTGCCATACCTCCTGGTCACAATACAAACTAGATAATGGTTCTATTTGGCCACTCAAGGATACTCTAGACCCTAACATGCTGCCTCAATGAAAAATGGTCCGAGGTACCCTATACCCAAGCTTTCTTTGCCCTTTGTGACTGACCCCAACTCTGTATTGTGTGCTTTCCTCAACAAATGCTCCTTGCTAAGTTTCCTGCTTCTTGGCATCGCTTGCCAGAAGACACCTCCTCCCTCCTGGCCTTTCCCAAGCCCTTTAATGACCTGACCCCTCACTGACTACCAGCCCCAACTCAAGCCTACCCACCACCTACCCCAGTCCCAATTCAGGCCCCCGCCCCCTTCTGGGTCCCCTAGCCCACCCTCTACACCACCTTCTCCCCCTCCCCCCTCCCCATCTCCTATCTACCCTCAATTGCCGGAGACCCCTCCAACACTCTCTTCCCCTCCATCATCGCACGTCTGCTCTAAGTCCCAATTGGCACCCTCTTTCCAGTCCCCTTTACCCTCTGGTCTCTTCCCACTGTGACAAATAGCTAGAGCCAAAGATTTAGTATATGTTCAACAGCCCTGGTCACTCCCTGACCTCTCCCAATTAAAAAACAAACAAAGAAAAAAACGCTTAGGCTCCTTTACTTCAGATCTGTCTACTTATAAAAAAAATAAATTCCAATACCTAACCCAGATGTACCAACTTACATGGAATGATCTCTATACTCTCCTCTCTTCTACTCTTATTCCAGAGGAAAAAGACACAATCTGGCTAGCAGCCCAGGGACATGCAGATGAGATGTGCCGCACTGACCAAACCTTCCCTCCAGGTGAACAGGCAGTCCCCCATATTGACCCTAGATGGGTTATCAGCTTAACACCCCAGGGCCATTGGCTCGAGACCGGATGATCATCTGCCTACTTGTTGGTCTCAAAAAGCCCACCCACAAGGCAGTTAATTGGGACAGACTCTGAGAGATCACTCAGGAACCCACAGAAAACCCTGCAGCCTTCATGGCAGACCTCTGGGAGGCACTCACCAAGTTCACCCACCTTGATCCCTCCTCTGATGTAGGACAACTAGTCCTGAATACTTCCTTTATTTCTCAATTGGCCCCAGACATAAAAAAAAAAACACTAAAGCATCTTGAGGAGGGTCCCAACACCCACTGCTGTGAACTGCTAAACCTGGCCTTTAAGGTCTTTCATGGCCATGAAGATGTAGAAAAGGAGGAAAAACTTGCCCGTGCCAAACAAAAGTGTCAACTCCTTGCAGTCGCTCTCAGGCCTCAGGTTCCCAAACAGGCCAACAAGGCAGGCAACAAACAACCACCAGGACTCTGTTTCAAGTGTGGACAAAGGGGCCACTGGGCATGGGAGTGTCCAAATCCATGTCTGCCTCCAGGACCTGTCCACAATGCAAACAGAAGGGGCATTGGAAGGTGGATTGTCCCTCTCTACAGCGAGAGGGGCCCTCTACCCCAGCCCAACCTCTCATGCCACAGCCATCCCTGTCAGACTTGTTGGGGCTTGCTGGATAGGACTGGTGGGGCCCAGGTTCTCATACACCTACTGACAAGGCAGACGAGGTCCTGCTGACATCTGAGGAGCCCAAGGTACAAATCCAGGTGGCAGATAATTCAATTTCCTTCCTTGTTGATACAGGGGCCTCATGGTGATCCTCCCAAACTATACAGGACAAAACTTTCCATCACAGATCACCATCATGGGGGTCAAGGGTCATCCCCAACACCCACCATCAACAGGACTCTTATCCTGTTTGATTGGTAACAGACCATTCACACACTTCTTCCTAGTCATACCCAAATGTCCCACTCCCCTTGCTGCTCTCATAACAAGCTACACATAACTCTCTCCTTTCCAAAGCCTCTTTCACCCTCATTACTCCTGGCCATTGTCCCATCATCCCCTACTCCCAACCTGACCTCAGAGCTCCTCTTCCCAAACAATGAAGAAAATCTCAAGGTTTGGGACACATCACAACCCATCATAATACAACACCATGACCCAATACTCACAACAGCTCTAGACATCTCTCACTTCCCAAATCACCCTGAATTCCCTATCTCACATAAACACCACCTGGACCTAAAACTCCTCATAGATAGACTTACAAATAAACTTCTTTTCCCCACCCTCCCCTTACAACTCTCCCATACTCCCCATGATCAAACCGAAGAACTCCTATAGACTCATCCAGGACTTCCACCTCATCGATGCAGCCATCTGCCAGTTCACACTCATGGTCCCCAACCCTTACATCCTCCTTAGCCACATCCCACCAGACATAACCCATTTCTCAGTCTTTGACCTCAAGGATGCTTTCTTCACCATCCCCCCACACCCTTCCTCCTGCCCTCTTTTCACCTTCACATGAGAAGATCCCATCACACAGACCACATCACAACTCCCTGGACTGTCCCCCCACAGGGATTCAGGGATAATCACCATTACTTTAGTCAAACCCTTATGACCAACCTGACCACACTTGTCAAGCCCAGCTACTTAATCCAATATGTTGATGACCTAGTCCTCTGCAGCCCCTCCCTTCATCTCTCATACCTTCACACTATATTCCTCCTAAACTTCCTAGCCCAAAAGCGATATCGCGTTTCCAAAGCAAGACACAACTCTCCCTTCCCTCAGTCCACTACGTAAGATCCAACCGCTCCCACCTTGACCATTCCTGCCTCAAGCCACTATCAAGACCCACTCACAATCTAAACCAGCCCCTCCTTGAGCTACTGTCAAACCACAATCCAAGCCTCCCCCATCTCCTGTCACTGACAGAATCCAAAAATGATCTGCCACCACCCTAGATAACTTTACCCAGATGCTCTTTCAGATCATTCACCAAACCCCTTATGACCTATCTGAATGCTGGATTTGCACAGCCCTATTAGACCCCACTATAACTATTGTTCCCTGGTATCACAACTCATCTACGGTCTGTTCAACTCAAAGTCCCTTATGATAAAGTCCCCAACTCTTCATACCCCCAGGAGCCTACATCACCTGCTGTGGAAAGCCCATAGTCAAAAGCTTGTCCATGCCTTGCAACCAGACCATAGTTCTACCCTTGTGTTCATCCGCCCCAGACACAGACCCCCTGCTACTTCCTATGTGACTTTGAGCTCTTCCCTTGCTATCATCCCGATAAAACCTGCCTTCCAGTCCTCGCCCTTCCTAGTTTAAAGATCTACAACCACACAGAATTTACACAGCAATTCCTCCACTCACCTGGGTACTCCTGACACAGTATCTCCATCGGATTAGTACTGAAAACCTCCATATTGGCAGGAGCTCTTGGAGTTTCTGTCCTAGGTACATCCATGGGTCTCAACCTGCAACTTAGTACACAACTGGCCAACCACATCGATCATGTTTCTTCCACCTTCTCCTTAATTTATTCACAGCTAGACCACTGGCAGCAGTTGTCCTCCAAAACAGGTGTGCTGTGGACCTCCTCACAGTGGAAAAGGGTAAAACTTGCCTGTTTCTGGGAGAAAAATGCTGTGTATATGCCAACCAGTCAGGTCTAGTCCAGAAAAAGATCCAGCAGATGTGAGATCAGTGTAATTTCCTCTGCTGAGGCCTCTCGTCTGCTGCTCCAGGCACCTCTGGGATGAGGACATCCCTCCTCCCATGGCTACTGTCACTCCTGGGGCCCCTCATGGCCATCTGCCTCCTCTTCCCTGTGGCCCCCTGCTTTGTCTCCCTTATTCACAATACTGTTCAAAAACTAACAACCCAAAATTTTAACCTTATGCTTCTCTCAGATCCCCAGTTCCACCCGATAGCTCTAAAAGACCCAGACAAGTCCCCTGGACATCGCCCCAGTCCAGGAGGAAATAGTCACTGATGAGACACTTTGCTCTTATCCCTATCAGATTGAGTCTCAGATATTAGGTCTTCCTGAAGGACCCCCACCAGTACAAAGAAAAAAACAAAAACCAATTCGGCTGCACTTTCACACTTCCCAAAGAGCCCAACTGCAAGGGCTAACACTGCCCCCAAAAGCATCAACTGTCCTTGCGCAAAAATCCCATAATCTTACAAAGTGTTCTTGCAGGTTTTACAAAATGTTCTCGCAAGTTAACGACCCTAACCACAAACCCTCCTCTCTTGGCTGTTCTGGCCCACAGACATCTTCCCTGAAATAAACCCTTAAAAACTCAATGCTTTGCACAGCTCGGGGCTGTCTTTGTCAACTAGACAGCCCACCACGTCTCTCTCCCACTCAATAAAGACTTCTCTGGTATCAGATGGCTTGGTCCGGTTTTGTGTGGGTTTCCCAGTCCAATCAAATAGGAAAATCTATGAAGATAGAAAGATGAGTGGTTTTCTAGTTTCAGCTGGGAGGAACTGGAAGATGGCACCTGTAGGTAAAGTGTCCTTTAGGGGATAACAACAATGATCTAAGTTTGATTGAGGTCATCATTGCATATCTTGGTCAATGTGCTAAAATATACTGCATGCTACATTTTAAGTTTATAAATGGTGTGGTATGCTAATTTTAGTTCAATCAAGCTGTTATTTAAATGAAATTGAAAGAAAACTAATCAAAGAAATCTTTGACCACCTATGAGTATCAATGTTATGCAGCTCTCTCTATAACTGAATAATTGTGAAGACGGTAAGTTCAACAAATTCATTTAATTTTCACAGAGTATTTTACTAAGAAATAAATAATAGGTTGAAATTTGGGTCAGCTAGTGCATATACAGTCTCATTATTGCTCAAAATAATGTTTAAACATATTATTTTTTCTTTTTAGTGGTTAGATATTCAAAGTTTTGTAAAAGAAAACCATTGCTACTGCTTTTCTTGACATTATTACCATAATATATTGACTGACAATTACTTATAACATTTATATAGATGAGCGTTTCCGTACGTCACAATGATGATCATCTCTCTTTTCCAACCAGTGGTTTGAGAACATCTCAGTTAGGCAGAACCGGCCCCCACTTAGTTTCCCTCCTGTCTGTGGGTTGCATTGTACAGCATGCTGTGCATCCATAGGTAATGTCTGTAGATGTTTAGAGACAAGCTGTGGAGAATTTTGCATTTTATATTGCTCTCAAAAGCACAGGCTTTAAAAATGGCTGCACACAATATTTGGCCCCTTGTTCTGTCTTCATTTTTTCTCTGCGTATTGAGACGGGAATACAGAGGCAATATGAATTTCTGATTTTTATGTCCTGAATATCCTATATCATGAGGTGGTAGAAACATCTGACTAGAAGGATAAGGTAAAAAATTAGAGATTTACTTGGAGAAAGAGGAATCTCTAATATTATACTCTGATAGTCCTGAATTAAACTCTCGGAATCTCAGCTGATACTCCAAACTAGAGGGCCATATTCCCTCCATTTTTTGTCTTACTATCCAGTTATACATGAATATCTGGTAAAACAAAATTAGTAACTAGAAAATATTCAAGGGCACATGTAGAAAAGGTTTGTTATTGTTGAAATCAAGTATATCACCAGGTTACAAGGTTTGAAGAAGAAAACTAGTTTGGACAAGCAGAAATGTGTGAATCAAGTAAAAATTTCATAATTTATATTTGGTATTTCTCAAGTTATTGCACTTTTAAAACCCTACAAGATGGCCGCTAGCACCCGGAATTCAGTGTGGCAGGGATCGCCGGCCTTTGGGCCAGACCCTAGCTGGCCAGGCACCTGGGAGGGGGTCCGCTGGTGCCCAGAAAGCCGCGCAGTGAGGAGTGAGGGCCTTTGGGCCGGACCCTATCCACACAGGTGCCTGGGAAGCTGTGTGGCGGCACGCTGTGGTGTGTGCCGGCCCTCAGTCCAGCCATCTCCAAGTGGTTGAGAACTGTCACGGCACAGAGAAGCAATGACACAATTGTTCCACCATGTGCACTGGCCGCGGAGGCCTGCCTGGCGATGTATGTGAATCATCTGGACATGGAAAAACCCCTGGGAATACATGCCGCACAGTGGGTCACTCTTGTCCCTGCTGAGAATGAGAAATGTCCAGAGTCAGCAGAGGAGCAGCTGCTGAACAGGACACGTAGAACACAAGAATACAGACTAAGCCCGAAGACTCAGAGGTCTACTTGACCAGGGTCGTGAGAGCCATTCAGAAGCTGGAAACCAGAAGGACCTTGTGCAATACCTGGGGAGACCCCCTGGAAGCTATTCTTCCCCTGACAGTACAGGCTGCTGTGGAGGAGCAGGTGGAGCTCTGAAGAGGTCTGCACTGAGATTCCTGCTGCCTGTGCTGATGCCTGGGGAGAGGACACTAAGTGGTTGCAGGGTCCCAATGCACTGGGAAGCTGGAGAGAAAATGCTACAAAAAATCACTTTTGCCCCAGATGGTTCACTTGAGATGTTAGGAAAAATTGCCTCTTCAGTATTCTATAGCCGTGATGAGGAGGAGGTCAAGGAGAGAAAACAAAGAGACTGAGAAAAAGCAGCTGCTTTTGCTGCAGCACTAAGAGAAACAGACCCTAAGTCTGATTCTTGGAGCCCCAAGAAGAACTTGATGACTGAATTCATCTGCTACCACTGTTCAAAGCCAGGCCACCTCAAGAGGAACTGCCCTAAGAAGCTCCCTGGGCAATGCCCTGAACACAAATGGGACCACTGGAGATCAGTCTGCCCTCTGAAGCAGAGGCCCCAGAGTTCAGACCCATCCTACCAGTTAGTCTAACAGGAATGAGGGGGCCCAGGGCATACTCTGCCTTCTCCCTCTGACCAGACTGTCATCTCCATGGAGGAGCCCTGGGTAATCATGAATATAGAGGATAAAGAAAGCAGCCTGTTGCTAGACACAGGTGCAAGTCTCTTGGTCCTTCTTTTTAATCCTGGCCTTCCTTCCAGCCATCACACCTCAGTGACAGGAGTCAGTGGTGAGGAGGTAATATGCTATTTTTGACAACCCTTGGGCAGTAACTGTTAGATCTTTCTTGCATATCTGTGTCTTCCTGAGAAACCACTTTGAAGATACCACCATGTATTACAGCAGCCATTGATATTTTCCCACTAATCTGTCCATAACTCTGCAATGTTTGTATTATTTCTATGCTCTTTTGTAAATGGATGTATGTTTATTACTATGCATTTCCTACCACAACAATTGAGAATATTCAATTGGTCACTCATGTATAGCTCTATTTATTTTCTTTAGAAATCACTTTGAAGATACCAAAGTATAGTACAACAATCATTGATAATAACCTACCACTTTTGTCTGTAACTCACTATTATTTGTCTATTTGTTTTACTGAGAAACTATCTTATGGATAACAATATGTAAAACAACAACCTTTGATAATTTCTGACCATTTTGTATGTAATTCGGTAAGCCCCCCTATTTCTATGTTATCCTTGCTTTACTCTTTAAAATTAAAAAAAAAAACCCTACAAGATAAAATACTTGCCTTAATGATGTGCTATGAAATTAACTAAACTCATCATGCTGTCTATCTGCCTTAAGTCATGGGCTATATCCCTACAGTTGATCCTACCCTTTCTTTTATATCTTTGCTCATGCCAGTGTGATTCTCTCAAATTTCAAATAGTACTTTTTCTAACCCCATTTGCCAGGCCATTTTGAGATTTTTTCTTTTTCTGTCCTCTGTAAGTTTTCCACTTCCGTACAGCCCATTGCTTCCCTTTGGCTTCCCTTCCTCACTTCCCCAGAGTCTCCTTTTAGTCCCATGAACATAATAGTCACATTTTTCTTAGTGAGTTGAGCTCAGTTTATATTGAAGTCTCTCTCCTCTGTTTTAGTCACCTGAATAAAATCTCCCACCCTACTATTAAAAATCTTCCTCTGATGTTCTTTGACATATACAAACAGTCCAGTGAATTACATTTTATTCAAATAGAAAATAGAAAATGTTTCTGAAAATACAACAAAATCTCCAGGCTTTCAGCTTTTCTCAAATCAACAAAATGTGATTTCAGTGACTGTCATTTTTTAAAATTTATGATGAAATACAAATCAAAACTAAAGTAGAATTTCTATGGGAACACTGAAATTTGAACTGTGCCTTCCCTAAATAGCATTAAAATTATGGGTAAATCAAGAAGGCAAACGTCTTATAAATCATGGAGGATCATCTTGTAATGACTGATTCATGCCAGTAGAATTAGGTGAAATGCTCCAACTTCTAATGCCATATAAGACTCTACTCCCTCTTTTTCTTCTTTTCTGTCTTCACAAAATTTTGATAACAAATCAAGCAACATTTTATGACAAGGAAACTAATGGCTGCCACAAGAGCCAGTAGGAAGCCAATCACATCCAAAGAGTGGTACTGGTACCAGGTGAGGTTCTGGGCAAGTGGCCGCAGGTGCTTGGCACCTCTGTGGCGCATGACAAACTCGATCCAGAAGACTGCTCGGTCCAGGGGCTTCATTAGCTGATCATGGTGAATGGTTGATAACTTCATAGCATTGCTTTTATAGCTGAAGGAAAATTAAATAAGTTCAAAACTATTTAGAAATGACAGATTGTGAAATAGTGTGGGTTGTAAAACTGAATGCTTAAAATGCTAAAAACAAAAAGAAACCAAACATACAGTAAAAAGTTGAAATCAGCACCACAATTCAAAGACAAAAGGCAAATACTTTCCATGGTTCATACTACATTTGTGAGTAACTTTATTAAGGATTACAGTATTAACTAGAAACCAGTATTAAAGTCTCATCCATATTTTAGTCATTAAAATTATAAAACAGACTTCCTTTTTGGAATACTGCATAGACTTTTATTTGCTGTTTCTGTAAATATCTCTGTTTTGACTTCATAGATAAATGGAAAATCTAGGCCCCTTACAACATACATGTTTCCTGTTTCATCGCTCCCTTCATATTTCCTTGTCACTTTTCTGTTCCCATCCTGTGATTCATCTCATTCCATTTACAGGATATTTCAAAATTTCAATTTTGCTTAAACCTTGCACAAAATTTTCTAATAAAAATGCTGAAAATGTTTATTGTGATATCCCCGTTTGTTACCCATGATGGCATTAGCATTGAGCAAATTTGCATTTCATTATTTTTACTTCAGACTCATTTGTCCTTCCTTCAGCTTCATGTAAGAATTTATCAATAAATACTATGAAGAATTTTTAAAAGTTTGTACTCACAAAGGGTTGTCAATGACTGTCTTCAGTGCATTTAGCAAATCTATACTTGATAGTGATTTGAATTCCAGTTTAACAGCTGCTCCTTTAGCCTCCATTTGAGCAATGTTATCATGTTGTTCCCCAAACAAAGGAATGCCCACCATAGGGATTCCATGGTAGATTGCCTCATAAACACTGTTGGCTCCGCCATGCGTTATAAAAGCTCTGGTTTTTGGATGACCTAAGATTAGGTGAATGTCAGCATAATAATTAGTCATAAATTTTAGAAATACAGTGAGAAATGTACAATATGAGTCACTGAATGGGGTGATGTTTTATAAAGATTCTGTACCTACGTAACTGTAATGACATTTCTTTCATATCTCAGAACAAGAAGGACCTAATCCACTGAAAGGAGAGTGAATGCTAGCTGGCATATCCGGGGTATGTCTTTAACAATGAATACATGATTATCAGGGAAAGTCCATGTAATGTAATAAAATAAACCAAGTACCACACAAGGTTATGTGTGTATTGTGTGTCGTGGAATTTGTTGTATTAATGGGTAGTTCATTCACTAATTCTGAGAAAGATTGTGCAAGTCAGCAAGAAGTGGCATCAGGATGAATGAGAGTGTGATATTCAGTCATGCTTAAAATGTTAAATTTTCCCATTAATATTAAAACATCACTGAAAATAAATCAAGAGCGTTATTTTGAGTAATATTTGCAAATCCCTATTTGTGTGGAACAACTGGAATGTGGCATTTCTCAAGCAATGGTTGAATTAAAAAAAGAAAGACAACCCTGGAATTTATAAAACCTTTCTCTCTGAGAAACAGGTACATTGAAAATGAGGACCTTTAAATTGTTTCCAAGTATACCAAACAGCCAAATGTAACAATTTATTTTGCTTTCTCTAAGACTTGAAATATGTAGAATGAAATTAGATTCAGTTGTTGATTTTGCAACAACACATGCTTCCCTGCTTTGTTTCATCTTGTGCAATCATCAGCCTCACTGACAGGTTTTCAGTATTTGTTCCTGCATCTCACCAAGCAGGTCGTTCTGGGGGAGCCACTTGAACAACCGAGTGTTGGGTCCTAAGGTATCTGGTTTCTTGCCATCAAATCTCCAAAGAACCTGTTAGGTAAAGACTGCATTATACCATATGTTGACTTTAAAAATTTAGAGACCACCAAGTTAAGTACCTTTTCAGAATAGATTTTAAAATGAGGACAAGGAGACTAAATATTAAGAACTACTAAAAAAGACACCAATAGAGGATAAACATTTTCTGTACTTATACTTAATCAGTTTCAATATAATCATGATATTCCATGCACAGTGATTTAGACAAATAAGATATGATGGGCTAAATTAAATTATTTAAAAAATTTGTATGCAACTCTTACTTTTTATAAGAGATAAAAAATTTCTAATGGTTTGAATCTTCATTAATATACATATTTGTCATACTGTCTTGTCCTAAAATTAATACTAACTGATATCATTACAGTTCCCTAATAATAATTTCTTCCAGAGGCTATTTTATTAGTTATTTGCATAAAATATTGTTTTAAGTATAAAATATCTAATCCACATAATCACCTTTTGTCAGAAACCAAATAAATGGGTTTTAGAAGTATGTATAAACTGTTTCATATTAAAATTTTCATCTGTTATTATAGAAAAATTTTAACAGGCATTTTTGACAAGAAGCCCTAGTATTTATCACTACTGCTAGGATTGGAAACTAAATTAAGGAAATAGAGTTGGTTTGCAACTCATAAGCAATGTACTTTTTCTAAAACTGCATACTCTTAAATGGTAAAAAATTCTTCAACTTATTCTTTACTCTTCTGTGGTGCAGTACAAAATGTTGACAGCAGAGATTAACATGGCCCACCATAGCCTAAGCATTGCATTGCCCTGTCCTAAATGAGGTACTGGTTTTAAAACTTCTAAACTATTCTCCTAAACTGGAGCATTTCTTACAAATATTTGAGTTCTATTTACTGTGGGAATGTTAAAATTGACTTCACATTCTCAGCTAAAAGTTGGCATAGGAGATTACAAAACTGTTGTATCTGACAGCAAGTAAAACCTACTGTAGTTCATAGCTACTCAAAGATTAAGCTTGAATTGAATATGTTAGACAGTTAATCTCTATTATAAGTGATACAGAGGGTATCTGAACAGTTTCCCTAGACAGGTTTCTTCCAGTTCAACTTTTATTTCCCTTTTGCTTTCTTGGTTGGGAGGACATTAAGCCGGTGAGAGAAAAAAAAAAAAAAAAGCAGAGTCCTTGTGGAGCATATTTCATAATGTGCAGGTTCCAGTATAAGAGAAGAAGCCATCTGCAGTATAAGGGAAGAGATTTTTCAACTCTTCCTGCTTCAGATGTAGGTGCATCTCACTCAGATCAGTTTTCTTATCATTTTTCAATTAACATAAATAGTGGGTAAAGGGATCCTTAATTGTCCACCCTTCTGTTCTCCAGTCTGAGTATCCCCTTAAAATATACATTGTAGAAGCCTATTCCAAAATTCTGGTAAATAAAGAGGAGAAGATATGAAAATCCTAAACTACATGATTTATTTCAAACCTTTTTAAATATCTGCTCTAATTTTATTGTCATAGTGCATTACTAAGAACAATTTAACTGGTTCTGAAACATTGCTCATGTGTGCAGTGATCTCAACAATTCTGTAAGATAAAAAGAGCAAGATTCTGAAAGCAGATCATTGCAGAGCTTAATGATTTATCTAGTAGAAATCTGTCATTGAGACACTTTGCCAACCTTTTGTGGAATCTGCGCAAGGGCTGAAGCAATCACATTCGCTCTCTCTTCTGTCATGTTACTGACCATCGACCCCAGAGAAAACACCACAACTCCATGTTCCCCAGAGCTCTGCACAAAGTTTTCCATTTCCTGGGATGAAAGAATTTCTCCATCAGAAAAAATAAGAAGAAAAAATAAAAGGACAAGAGCTCAGTAAACACTATTGAAAAGTGCAATTAAAAAATGAAAATGATACAAATAAGAATTAATACAATTATTAGAGAGTCTGGTAAAAGTTTCACAAGACAAAGTTCACCATCTTCAACATTTCAGGTGAAGATATACAAGGAGTGATGTTAATGATATTTTTGTGGAGTCAACGTTACAAAAAATTATTTCTTGTACAACTAAAGTTTCATTTTTAGTGTATTTTCTACGACAATTTTTAAAAATCTTTACTCTCATTTCTGCTTCCATTAATTCTAGAAAAATAGTGTGATTTTATTCAATTTCTTTTCCCCCTTGTTTTCATCTCACATTCTTATTATGGTTGATTTATTGTTGTTGAAGATTATTTTGGTGACACAATTATAGTGGTATGAAATACACATTTATATGTTATTCAATATGAAATTTCTCTTATGGCATATTTGTGTTACCAATGTTTCTTAGATAAAACAATTATGATGATGTGTTAGATACCTATTTTCATTTTCAATCATTTCCTAAATGTGGATGTTTAGGTTACTTCCAAGTTTTATTTATATAAATAATTACTAGTTAGATGGATTTGTGCATCTTGATTATTTTTCTTCACATACATTCAAGTGAGTATCCTATATAGCCAAAGGGTATAAATGTTGATAAGACTTGATGCAAGTTTGTAAATTTCTATTTTGTGCACTGTAGTAAGTGCTGTTATTAGTAATTTTGGCCATTCACTATTTTTCTGTGTTCTTTTTGCCTTCTTTCTCTGCTTCTTGTATGTTTTGCTCTTACTAATGCTGTTATATTTTGATTAAGAAATCTTTCAAGTGTAGAGATATATTGTTTAATATCTACATCAATACTACTTCAAATATTTGACTTGTGGAATTCTTGCACAGTCTAAATAAATCGCATTCAAGAAGATATTGGATTTTTACCACCATACCAGATTTCAGTGTTTATATTGCTGTTATAAAGAAAGTAAACAAAAAGAACATTTTAAAACATTATGTATAGTGTAACAAGAAAAATTTTCATTTCTACATATATCTTAGAAGTATAATATCAGTTTAAAATACCTTAGATTTTTGTGTCCTTTTATAAGGAATGTCAAGACTTCTTGACATTCTACACTGTCAGACTTCTTGTGATTCACATCAAAATGATTTTCACAGAACTCTTAGGAACTATGAGTTGCTTAATTCATGTGCAGTGGATCTTTTCTCTGCCCTCATTCTGCCAGGTAATGTTGCTGCCATGATCACATCAGAGGGGGGAACTTTCCTGAGGTATCCTAGAGCCTTGGCATATGGTATTAAATACCTGTTTCAGGAGAGTAATCCATCTGTTTTGAACACTAAGTTGTAAAATTCTGGTATAAGAGGAAGAATGGTTTTTAGTCTATGCAAGAAAAGATGTTAAGCTTGATAGCAAATATAGCTGTGGGCTCAAAAGCACACCCTGGTGTAATGTTCTTTTTGTAATATGAAATACTAATGAAGAACATAAATGGCGCATATATCATCTCCTCATTTCATCTTCATTTTATTGCCTGAACTTATGCATTTACTTTTAAAGAAGTCTAAAGGATTTCTTTACATTAGGACTTTATTTGAGCTATTATCTTCAATTATTCAGGTGACAGATCTCATTTAATGAAAATGCATCTAATGTATTTCTCAAATATTGCATAATTAGTATCAAAACCAAGCTACCAATAGCATCAATAGAATACCCATTAAGTCTGGACCATTGAATAAATGCTGCAGATATTCTCTTTAAAATTTTTGAATGTTATTCCCACAAAACAATATGAAGTTCTACTTTGATTACATCAGTAGGAGTTGCATTTATATGAATACCTCTGTCAGGATTTCAATCATGTGTTACAAATATCTTCTAAATGCTTCCCAATTCTAGCATTCTGCATCTCTGCAATCTAATCTGTTGATGCCATCTTCATGGATTTTTTTTCCTACAAGAGGAAATCTGATCATCATTTTCTAGTTCAAATTTTTCTCTGTGTCACCAATGCATTCATTAAATATGTTTGAAACTATTATCTGCTTCTAAATTAGCTATTTAGCAAAATTACCGTCTCATAAAATAAGCTTGCAGTTCTTGAGATTTGTTCTTACTATTTTAACAGCTGTTCTCTTTTGTATCTTTCTTGACTGCTCATGACTTGGCCTATTCCTGCACCTTGCTCATTTTTTTTATCAATTCTAATGGCATATTATAATCACAACTGAAAGTTTTCTTAGTATTACAGTGCTTTCCTTTAAAATTATACTTCACACAATTTTTATTTCTTAATTATATTCTATCTTTACAAATAGTATACAAGATTGAGGGAGAGGTGCAGTGTCTATATTGTTTCTATGCTTATCTAACACTATTAGTGTATACTTGTCAGCTTACAGACGTTGAATAACAGAAGATTGATGATGCAAATAATGAAGACCACAATTTGATATACTCTATTTGAATACCGCCTAGGCCTCCTGTGTTTTTTTGTAATGGTAAGGAAATGCAAATACTTGTGGTGAAGTAAAAATATAATATTTTCAAACAAAGTCTTTCTATGCAATCCTTGTATCTGCTATGTTGCCCAGGTTTATGTGAACTGCTGGTTCTCGTGTCTCAGCCTCTGGTATTCTAGGATTAGAGGCTTGTGGTACCATGCCCACCTGTAATATGAGATTCTAGTTGGCAAGGCACTTTTGCCCTCTTCTCATATCTTCCTCATTGTAAGTCAAGACACTCAATGAGTAGTGCAGAGCATTCCCATTGAAAATTAAAATAAAATGAAGGCAGGATTATATTTACCTTAGGTAGAGGTTTGGCAGGTTTGCAGTGGAGTCCTCCCACAAAGTCAACATTTGGTAAGGTAGGGCGAGGAAATTCCAAATCCCAGTAGCTCCGAATAAGCCACATATCTGCCTGTTTCATTTCCTCATATACTGTAGTGGGTTTTCCTGTATTGTGGAGGATTAAAAAAAAAATAGAAACCGTTGATTCATCTTTATTGACAAAATGAGTAGTGTATAAATAATTAAATTGTTATATTTTACATATGGTCCAATTGTGTCTGTAAGAAAGGCAGCATTAAAGAGACTGTGTCTGTAATATTACTTGTTTATTCTCAATCATAAGCAGTCATTAAAATGCATATTATATAATAAAGGAAGCATTCCTGTCCCCCTAAGGTTGTCATAATGAAAGATATAAATATGAACAATTATTCAAGCTTGAGAATCGATTAAGTCAACTATAAACATGGAAAACGTTTTTCGGGAATTCTGTACTTTCTGCTACTCACCAAGTTGGTACCTGATCCAAGTGAACCATGATTTCTATAAGATTGTCGCTGAAATTCTTGTACCTACCATCGCTATGGTTCATACTAGGAGTATAATCATCTACATTTATCATTTACAAGCATTTGCATGAATCTCTTGGAAAATTTGCAGAAATTGAACCAGAGATTCGTGCCTATACTTGATTGCAGGTCATTCCATTTTTAAGGGAAAAACATGATAAAATCCACTCTACAAATATACAGATTTCTAAAGATTTTAAACATCTAAAATGGATGATTGATAAGGAACAATCATAGCCTATGGAATCATTAGAATATCTAAATTATAATTTTTGAGTCTGATATAAAACATCATATTGCACAAGAGTGGAGGTATCTTTTAGATCTTTTAGATACAGGAAAAAGTAGTAATTTTAAGCAAGGAATCTCATTTACTTTTGAGGAAAGAGTTCCTTCTGTGCTACTAGATATTTTTGCTGAAACACATAACTTTTCAATCTCTAAGTTATTAATAAAGAGAGATGCCTAATAATGTTTATTTTCAAATGAATAAAATGGTAAAATTGATATAGAACTGTAAGGTTAAAGCCTGAAACTTCACTATAGAATTGTGTGACCTCCCAGAATGATCAACATTAGTAATGATCCACAGGCTGCTATGTAACCCCATAGTATAAATGTATCTACTATATCTGTGAGATTGACAAATAATTTTAATTTTTAGTTCACCATTTACCTATAAAACTCTATTTTCTCATTGTACATTCATTCAAGCTTACTTACAAAGGCACAAGATAGTAAGGACCTCTCTCTACTAGTTAAAAACGTGACTTACCTAAAGCTTCACTATAAAGCTTGTTCCAATTTTTCCCATTAAACATTTCAATACAAAAGTCAAAATAAAGCATGCATATCATGTTTTTCACCCTTTCCATGAAAGTCATTTGACCACTTAAGCGTGACATGATAACAGGTACATAAGAAGGAGGTAATAGAAGCCCTGCAGCAGCTTTTTCCACTCGGAAGCCAGGGGAGCATCGAAGACTGTATACAAAAGGTAGTTTCAATAGCTCAGCCACTAACTCTCCACAGGGTGCAATTCGATCTGCAAGAAGGACATCAAATTTTGATGCTTGTAGTTTTGTCATAAGTTTCTTATTTGAAACTGCTTCTTTACAAACATTCTCCCAAACCCCAGAATATTCCCTAAAAATGTTGTCCACCACTGGAGAATATGCCAAACATGTATCTATTGATCCAATATTCATTCACTTAGTGATCCACTGAATGTAAAGGTCTTCAAGTTGCTCTCTACTGATAGATACAGTAAATGTTTCAAATTTAATAGCAGATGATGCGTTAACATCAACAAAAATAAAGCTTGAAGGTATCAGAACTGTCACATCATGTCCTCTCTGGATAAGTTCCTCTACAATGATCTTCATATTCATCCAGTGGCTGTACTCCATTGGCCATACCAGCACCTTGCCACAGTTCCCAAAGCTAAAATAACAACACAACTGTAGCAGCAGCAGAGCTGAGATGCGTTTCATGGACATCTCGATAAAATGCTGTATTTCTTTTCAAATTGTGTTGCCTTCTGTTGTTACTCATGTCTACATTCAGGGAGGAATTGCCCAAGAAGTTAAATGATAACTTGGACTGTTCAAAGTACATGTATCAAACTGACAGTCTCAGCATGGGGACTGGTGGCAGCTAAATAATGCAATATAAATTATTACATGTTATTAGGAGAACATTACTTTCTCTCATGAGTAAGTGATTTTAGCTGGCTTAGACCCAAAGGCCAGCATGTGTCAGTCACTTGTATTATATGAGAAATATAAAAATGTTGTTAGAACAGTGCCAAATGCAAGGTGACTATCTTTGCAGTCTTGTGACACAGATCTGATAATTCAGTACTTACACTAGTGAAACGTAATTCTTGAGTCATGACTCAAAAAAATTCTATTAGAATTTTGATGAGGTATAATTCAGATATGTACAATTCAATAAAGTGTCACTGAACATGTCATGCATTCTTTTGTAAGATATTTACAGATATGTAACACGTTAACTCTCAGGTTTAATGCATCTTGTTATATCCAAGGAATATTTTGTCCCCTTTCTCATTACATCAACAGAATCAAAACAAGGAAAATAAACAGTGATTTCCCTAATGTGTTTGAAGCACTGCACTAAGATAAAGAGAGGATGCTGCATGATGCTGAAGAGCACAGATATTCACAATGGCCATATAAAAAAGGGAACTAAGTACACATCATCTATTGCCTTCCCATCTGAGGTCCATTCAAAAGAAAGGGAAATGGCTTTGTAAGGGAATATAAGCAGATGTCCCTGGGTGCTCCCACTCAGGCCACAGACACATGAGTTGTTTGTTGCTGGAAAAGTTGTGACCTTGAAGCTACTTTGGTGATCCGCCAGATTAGCACAGTGTTTTGCTGCCCTAGGCAAAGTACCTTAGCTGTGTCACACACTTTACTACCCAGGCTCATCCTGCACAGGTGACTCTATCATGTCAGTAGTTAGGTTTCGGGCTTTTTTTTTGCAGTAACTGGCCATCTTTCCCACTATCTCAGCTCATCCATCTCTGGAAACCAATCCAGGGCTAGTTTTGATGCTCCCATAGTTCTGAAAGCCCTAGCCTGTGTGGCTCAGCGTGTTGAAGCCCCGCCCCTCAAAAAATAGAGTAACTTGTCCATATTCCCACTGTTTTTCATGATCTCAGTGTGTTCCACTAATCTACTCTTGGCCATGCCAAATAGCTGGGTAGGCTACCCTGATTAGCTTGGCTCAGAGAAACTTTTGGAAATAAATAGGCAGCATCAACCACTGTTCCAAAATATTTCCCTATGAATGGGATACACGTCTATCAGCTATGATGGGTATACATAGGAATGGTCCATCACCTTTGTCCTGCAAAATAGAACTGTGACATTTCTCTATATTTGGAGTCCTCTTTTTCCATAGATTCACAAGTTCTGCACATTTTTACCAAAACATCTCCATGCAAGCACCTAGCTGTAGGTTATAACTGTACCTCTCGTTCTGTTTAGGGTTTCCATTTAGTTTCTTTGAGTGTGTACATTTAAAATTTTGCCTAAGAAATATCTTTTTACTTCTTGCTGATAATTCTTTTTTTTTCTTTGATGGGTGTCTGTGAACCTGTTCCTTCTCTCATGGGCAAGGTGAGTCATGGCATCTGCATCTCCACTTCATAGACTTCCTTGGATTTAAGACAATGTTAAGAGCTGGCTGTACTGCCTAACTGAAAAAAAATCCTACATTATTAATTGATACACAAGTTCACAATCTTGTTATAATAATTCTAACCCCATCTAAAATGGTTTGTATATAATAGTATTTCATTCTTTCTCTAAACACATGCACACATTTACACAAATATGCATAAAAGAGATTATATATGTGTTATTACATCTTCAAAAGATAAAGAGTGATCCAGTCCATTAAAATATAGGTAACAATGCCTGGTAATGTTGGATTAGATCTCTTTGTTTGTTTAGTGCAATCCTTTGTGTATTCTTTTTCTGTTCTGGTTCTCCTTTGTGGTGAAGAAAAATCTTCTTCATAGGAAATAGAAGACTACCCAGAGCTCTCCTAATGTCTGAAGTAGGAAAATGGAATGGATTAAAGGTAAAGATGACCATACTCCAGAATTGGATCCTATGTATTAGAAAATGTGCATCAGAAACTGGAAAGCTTTGTAAGTGTGAAATTTATTTATGCTATGTGAATGGTAAAGTATTTCAGATCTGCAAAAATAAAATATTACTCTAGGTGATTGAGGGAGACCACTGTGAAGTGGCTCTGAGCAGGATTTCAAGTTAACAAATTGTTTTTTTATGTTTACTTGTGAGTCTGTCCAAAGCCTAGGCCCCTTGTCTAGAGATGGCTAGTGGCCTCATAAGAAATGAACCTCTGTGAATCACTACAGAGAGGCAAGCTTATCCTTCTGCTTACATTATACATTACATGGATGATATCTTACTGGTAGCTCCAATTAAAAAGCCTTATATGCTGATACAAAATCAGAGAAGGATCAAACCAAAAAAGAGAACTACATGCCCATCTCCATGATAAACTTAGACACAAAGGTCCTCAATGAGATAATGACAAGCAGAATTTAGTAAACCATCAAGGAGGTTATATACAGTGACCAATTAGGTTTCATCTCAAGGATGCAAGGGTGGCTTATCATATAGAAATCAGTAAAGGTAATACACAATATTAACAGAATCAAGATCACATGATCATCTCAATAGATGCAGAAAAAGCATTTGACAAAGTCCAATATCCATTCATGATAAAAATCTTACAGAATATTGGAGTAGATCAATCTTAACTTTACCTGTTGAAAGCCATGTATGACACACCAGCAAGCACATCACACTAAATGGTGAAAAACTGAAAGTTTTCACTCTAAAATCAGAAACAAGAGAAGAATGTCCACTCTCACCACTCTTCTTCAATATACTTCTGAAAACATTAGCCAGAGAAGTTAGACTGGAGGAATAAATACATAGAATAAAAATAAGAAAAGGAAGAAATTAAATTATCATTATTTGTGGAAGACATGATTCTTTACAGAGCAGACCCCAATAATACTTGTAGTCACTTAAAAACTTGTAGATTTAAGAACCAAATTCAGTAGGTTAAATTCGTAGGTTAAAAAGTTAACACTTAAAAATCAGTTGCATTACTGTACACAAATAATAAACTAAGCGAGAGAAAAATTAGAGAATCCACACCTTTCATAATAACATATAAAAAAGAAAAAAATGAAAAGCTTTGGAATCAATCTAATGAAGGAAGTAAAAGCATTTTGCATTGAAAATTATAGTGCTCTGTTCTTGTTTTAGCAGCAGATATACTAAAACTGGAAAACTACAGTATATGGAAAAGAAGATCAAAGAGAATATCAGAAAAATACCCTTATTTTGGGTAGGAAAAATAAATACAGTGAAAATGTCCATATTTCTGAAATTTAATGCAATTCTCATCATAATACCAATAGCACCTTCTAGAATTAGAGAAAACAGTCATAGAATTCATTTAAAACCAGAAGAGACTGAGAATAGCAAAAGCAATTCTGAGCCACAAAGGCAAAGCAGGGTGAATACAATCTCTGGTGTGAAACTAGACTACAAAACTACAGTGATTGAAAAAACAGCAATGAACAAAACCCCAGTTGCAAAGGAAATATTACAGAAAACATAACTGGGATCTTGTCTTATTAAAAAGAGATTTGCAGAGCAAAACAAACTGCCAACTGAGTAAATAGCGAAATTTTTGCCGGTTGCTCCTCAAAGGACTATTATATAGAAAATATAAACAAGTTTTAAGAAAATTAAGCTTTCTCACATTTAAAAACACAGTCCAAAAATGGGCACCTAAAATTAATAGACACTTCTCAGATGAAGAAGTGGAAATGGCAAATAAATACATGAAAAAATGTTCAACTTCATTGGTCCATCAAAGTATGCAAATTGAAACAACACTGAGATCCCATCTCACTCCAGAAAGAATGGCTATTATCAAGAAATCGCTGAATAATAAATGCTGGTCAGGCTAGAGGGGGAAAAGCAATTGTTCTCCATTGTTGGTGGGGGTGCATACTGGTGCATCACTGTGGAAGTCAGTGTGGAGATTCCTCAAAACATTAGAACTAGGGGTTCCATTTGACCTAGATATTGCCCTTCATGGTATCTTCCCAAAAGAAAGAAAAGCATCATATCACAGCTACATATGGACCCTCATGTTTTACTAGGACAGTTTGTAATACCTAAATCTTGGAATCAGCAAAAATGCCCATCAGTAGATGAACGAATAAAAATGATGTGAGGGTTTTTTTAGGCAATGCACTACTATTCTGTCTTAAAAAATGATAAATTAGAGATATTATAGGTAAATGGATGCACCTAGAGACCATAATCTAAGTGAAATAAATTGGACACATATATTTAAATATCACATTGTTTCTCTGTTGTGAAAAACTGAAAGAATAAATAAGGACCAAAATGTATAATAGATACTGTGAAATAAGAAGACAATGTTCAAGTGGAAAGGGGAACAAGAGAGGTGGCATGGAGAATGGAAGGAAGGGAAGGAAAACAACAGATTAGAAACAATGGAAACGACCCTTTTGTAAATAAGAAGGGCAAGTGGAGGTGAAGGGAGTGGAGGAGATTGGGGAAAAGTAAGAATCAAGATATATTATATACACATACAAATTCCCTATGCTGAATGTTATCCTTATGTGTATCTAAGATGTATCAGTAAAGTTAATTTTAAAAAATTCTAAATTAGAAAAAGACTTTCAATATCTTTGTTGTATTTTATCAGTCATCTTCATTTTCTTGTATTTCTTACGTATATAATAATATATTATGTAATCTATTATATATAGAGTATATATATGCAATATATTTTAATTAAATTTTTTTAACTCTCAGTAACCTTAATTTCTATGGGAGACCCAGAAAAAAAGCATTTTTCTTGAGTCTGACCATGTACCATAATTTTTGAAAGCATATTTCATAATTTATAGACATATCTGCTTTCTCATTAAAAAATCAATGTAGATCAAGACATTTATAAATTGGTCAATATTATATTTTACATATTTGTTGTAAGGTTAAAAATTATGCTTCTTATGATGTTAACATCAAGCAGAGAACATTGCAATCCTATTTGTCCAGAAATCCCTAGAAACTGTACATTAACAACTGTGAGAATAGCTTCATTTTTATTTTAACAAGTTTAAAACCAGACTATTTAGCAAATGTAGTGGATATACTAATGATCATCTTGTAAAACTCGTCTGACCTGAATGAGCATGGTTCTGGGTGTGGATGGCCCCCCTGAGGATTGTTGCTAATAGTATAAAAAGAGAACTAGAGGGGAAGATAGTCTGCTGTTGATTCTCCTGGAGAAGCTTGTCATGCTGGCTTTCCTGATATGAATCCAGGTATTCTCATGTTGGGAGGAGTTCAGGTCCTGCTGTCGCTGAGGATGGCTGCAGCCTTCTTTGAGAAAACTCTGGCCCTTACCTTAAGTGTTGCTTCCTTTCTTCAGTGCAGATCCCTCGGCCTGTTGGCACAGATCATTTTTGCTCTTGCACAGGCTTTCTAGCTTCCACAACTGACATTTAGGCCTTCCCTGTCCAGATTTTTGATACAGACTTGCATGAGACACTGTCATGGGATCTAGGTCTTCAGCTGGACTTACGCAGGATATTGCCATGGGATCCAGGCCCTAAGCTGGATTTTTGCGTGTTAAGTGTGTAGGCAGATTTGTAGCACTATGCTTTTGTATACGATTCTTTGGGTGACTATTTTAAGTAATCTTATAGAACATGTATCCTGAATTATATTGTTCCTCTTGCAAAATCCCAAACTACACAGGGGTTGAAGGTACAATTTGAGCACGTAAAGCAATTAGCATTTTAAGATAGAGTGCCATATAGAAATATAGATCGACTTTAAATGCAAATGTAACTTTGGACAGTCTTGGACTGTTTTACCTTAAGAACTTCCTTATTATTTGATTTGATGTTGTTGCCAGTCCGTATACTTCCTTTTATGAAAGGTATGGCCATTTCAAAAAGATTGTTGTATCGGTCCTACTTGTCCACCATAGATTAAGCACTGTATAGGTGTACTGAGCCCTGAGCCATTCCATTTTATAAGTTATAAGGCAATGATTGTTTAGTAACATTATCTGAATGTATCCAATTTAGGGTTGGACATGGGTTTGCACTTTTTACCCTGCCAATGATTTCTCCCCATGGGTTTCACTAAAAAGTCTCATGTCGTCCTAAGTTTCCTTTAATTCCTTCCTTAGCCTGACAGGTGGCCCAAAACAAAACAGCACCTCTATGTATTTTTTCAATACTAACTACAGAACAAATATGTATCTTTCATTTCCAAAAATTTGTCACGTTTCCCGAGGTAGGATCAGATACCAAGGTGATAACAGCCAGTTGCTCCAAAGTGTGTCTCACCCAAGTCTGAGATCAAGAAACATAGCAACATTCTGTTTAAACTTTTACATCTTCAACACATAATAGTGGAAAAGTGAAATGTGAGGTATAGTTAAGAATTGCCATTTCTGTCACAACAATGAGAATGATTGGGTCAGGAATGATGTCTAATTTAGGGCCATCATGTCTGGTTCATAATAAATCTCAGGTGAAAAATCTGCTCAAGTAATGGGTCTAAGTAATGGTAGATTAGGGACATAAGTGCAATACTCTGCTCCAGAAACAGGTGTTATATGTAGAGGTACTGCCAGCAAAGCCATTAAGGCAACCAAAAGATTCTCAGTATTCGGTGGAATTCCCCATCTGGTAACTATATCTCTAGCCTTGAATTGTCTTTTGGATGTCACTCCATTGAATCACTTGTCCTCTTTCCTCTTCTCTTGGGGGAGCTGAGGGAGGATTTCCTGTCTGGTGGGCAGCACGCTGGGGGTGAACTTCATCAGACAGTCTCATCACCAGGAAGGCCAAGACTGGCAGAGCCATGATGTGGGACTGTCTCTAATTTAGGTCCAGTCTCCCGCCATGGTTGTACATTCCTGGATAGAAGACACCTTGTGAATCTATCACCTGTTAAGACACAAGGATAACCTGATACTCACATTATTAGATGCACTGGACCTTCCTACTTTATTGTGTCAGTGTCTTTTTCAAAGAACTTGATTCCAGTGCTGGGCATCATCGTGGGATGCTGCCCAATGATTCCACAAGGGTCCTTTTATTGTCTGGAGCTGAATTTTAAAAATTTAGAGTAGAATTGGCTAAATCTAACTGTGCTTGTGGGGATAACTGTAATTCCACTTTTTGTTTATGTGGTTGAGTTTTAAGAGATAAATGTGCTCTTTCTACAATTGTTTGTCCTTGAGGGTTATAAGGGGCTCCTGTAATGTGTTTAATATGTCAGTTGCAAAAAGGATTGTAATGTTTTACTAGTATATGAAGGCCAAGTGTTAGTCTTTACAGTACATGGAAAACCCATAGAAGCAAATGCTGACAAACAGTGTTGTTGAACATTGCCAATTATTTGTCCTGTAAGCAGGTGGCATGAATTAAGTGAGACTGTGTATCAGTAGACACTTGAATATATCGCAGGTTGTCAAAAGAAGAAAAATAGGTAGCATGTATTTGCCAAGTATCATTCCATTTTAAGTCTCTGGGTTTACTGCACTCTTGTGGCACAGACCTAGGAACCTTTTACAACTAGGATAGGACATAACAATTATCTTGCTTGAGACCGGAATAATTGGACTTCTTTTGTTACAGCCTTACTATTTTGATGATGATATGAATGAGATTATCTAGCTTCATCAAATGGTGTAATAAAAGTACCTAATGAATCAGCTTGTTGATTCTCATATGCTAGAAATCCAGGTAAATTGGAATGAGACTTTATGTGATGAATATGGAAGGGTGCTATTTATGAATTACTTTTTGTAATCTGAGAAACCAATTATATAGTGGCAGATCTAAAGTCGACCATAGGGTGGCACTCTCGAACCTCTGACTAAGATAGACTGCATAGACTGAATCACTAATTAAGTTAATAGGTTTAGAGTTAAACTGTTGTATGACAAATAAAGTAGCAATATTTTCAGACTTTTGTGCAGAAATTCCTGGAGTCTCTATTACCTGTTGGTAATCCTTGCTCCAACTGCAACCATGTCCTTTGATGAGCCATCAATAAAAAAACTGCTGCATCAGAAGTAGGGTCAAATTTAGCAATTGTTGGAATGAAACATGAATGCTTCCGAAAAAATTGAAAAATAGGATCACTGGGAAAATGAATATCTATTTCTCATGTGAAATCTGCAAATGCTACTAGCCAATATAGAGCTTGTTCTAATAGATTCAAATATTGATTTAAATCAATAGACAATATTGATAGGGTAAAGAGACTCCATTTTCTTTTTTAATTCCATGTTAAGAGAAGTCACTTACATTCACTGAAGCTGTAGTTGACCCCACTCTTCACCCAAGTCCCCTTGGTTAGCTATCAACTCCCTTGAAGGAGAAAAGAGGCATAAAATGGGAACAGAACAAACAGGACAAATTGGCAAGAGGCTAAAAGTTAAATTGCAATGATCATCTGGAATCTGGCTGTCCAATAGCTTCTGGGAAAAGAGAACTTTGTGACAACTGTGTGACATGCTTGTGAGGTTCCCACAAATGAGGTAGTGGTTACTGTGGAAACCTAATATGCACTTAAACAGAAGGTGAGACTCAGGTAGGGTGGACATCTTCTCTGCTTCCTGGGTAGAGACTCTCCTTCAGCTGGCTCAATAAAGCTTTGCTCTTTCCCACTCTTTGGTTCGGTTGTGAATGCCATTCTCAATGAACTTGCTTGGCTTATCAACATGATTATAGCAGGATCAATACCAAGGAGTTGTTTAGACCTTATCCTTACCATAGTGACCACCTTGGCAATTTGTTCTAGATATAATTATCAAGTTTTTATTAACTACTTAGCAGGGTAAGGCCACTCAATAAGATAAATTTGTTTATTGTAAAATTGTCCTATAGGAGAATGAGGACTATTTAAAATGTAAAGTATAAGAGGATAATTTGTGTTTATTCTAAAAACTGCTATTGTAATATTTTTTCAAACAAAGTTAGTTCTTTTTGAACCCCAGTAGATAAACTATGAGAGAAAACAATAGCCATATCTCCCTATAGATTATTATATGAATGTTTTCTTTGATAAGTAGCAATATCCAATTTTTGCGTTATCTGATTTAGGTCTCTTAATAACTTTTGAAAATCATTTAAAAATTTGAAATTATCTTGATGAATCTGTAGCTTTTGTGGCTTTACTGCCCTGTTAATCACGAGTGTTGCCAGGTAATAAGGACTGGACAATTGTACTTTGTCAGGAGCAATGCAGAGGACAAAGGATATTATATCTCGTTTTTTCTCTGTAAAGAGAGGGTAAGGCTTGCTTTTAGGAACGATTTTGTTTGTATTTCTTCCCTTTAATTTAATTGATGAGTTTGAGGTGTAATAGCATTTTCTTTTCTAAATTTCTAGGAGAATTCAGCAGTAAATCCATCAGGATCTGACTTTTCTTTATGGGTAGGTTATTGATTGCATCTTCAACTTCATTGACTGGTATTGGGTTATTTAGAATCTTTATATTTTCTTGTTTCACCTTTGGTAAATCATGTATATCTAGGAATCTATTTATTTTGTGTTTTCTATCTTATTCCAATATAGTTCCTGAAATAGATATTGATGATCCTCTAGGTTTCTGCAGGTTCTGTTGTAATTTTACTTCTTTCATTCCTAATTGCATGGATTTGAGTCTTTCGTTTCCTATTTTTCTTATCAGATTAGATAAGAGTTTTTCAGTGTTATTTAATATTGTAAACAACCAACTATTTGGTACATAGCTTAATTTTTGTAGTCTCCATTGCATTAATATCTGCTCTGACCATGATAATTTCCTCCCTTATACTAGATTTGGGCTTGACTTGTTCTTCTTTTTTTAGAAAGTTGAGGCTCAATATTAGGTTGTTTATTTGAGCTTGCTCTCTTTTTCTCACATGATATTTCACTGCTATAAATTTCCCTAGTAGGACTGCTTTTATTGCATCCCATTAATTCTGGTATGTTGTTTTTGTGTTATCACTTAATTGTATAAGCCATCTCTAATTTCATCTGCAACCCTTTGAATTTTCAAGAGGATGATATTTAATTTTCACATTTTTCTATAGTTTTTGTGATATCTTTTGTACTGATTTCCAATTTCATTACACTATGATCTGATAATATGCATGGAATAATTTCAATTCCTTTGCATTTCTTTAAGGATATTCAATAGGCTAGTGAACTATTCTATAGGCTAGTGGACTATCCACTAGGACTAGTGGATATTCTATAGTATGTGGACTATTTTGGAGAAAGTGTCATGTGCAGCTGAGAAAAACATATGTTCTAATGTTGAGGAGTGGAACACTCTGTGGCTATCTACTAAGCCCATTTGTTTAAAAGTTTGTTCAGTTATGCTTTCCCTTTGTTGATTTCTTGTGTATATTTGATCTGTGAATTTGTGACAGTGGAATACTGAGTTATCCCATTACAATTCTAGTACTGCTTATTTAATTTTTCATGCCAACTTTTTTTTTATATAATTGAGTGTGCTGGTATTTGGTGACTATATATTTTTATTTTTTTCTGTTCTTTTTTCAGTTTTCTTTAAAGAAAAGAAAAGCAACAGGGAAATGGATGCAACTTGTGTCCATATGCATAACTGGAATAGATCAGTCTCACATGTGTAAACATTGTATTTTCTCCCGTATTTAAGAAGCTGAAAGAGTAAATAAGACCCAAAAGTTATAATACATATTGTGAAATGAGAAGAAAATGCTCAAAAGCTTGGAGTTTTTTAAAATAAGTATGTAGTGACCTTGTTTGTCTCTCTGGATCAGTCTTAGTTTGAAATCCACTTTGCCTGCAAACAGTGTAGGAACCCATCCTTATTTCCTAGTTCGTATCCCATGGAGTTTTTTTTTTTTTTCACTCTTTGACTTTCAGTGTGTGATTTTCTTCCTGAGTTAAAAGTGTATCATTTATGCAGCATATTGTTGGATCTTGTTTCTTGATCCATTCTGCTAGTCTGTGCATTTTTTTTGGTGAATTTATATTCATGGATATAGCTGATATGTATTGACTTACATTTGTGTTATTTTCCTGTTTTGGGTTCTCTTTTTTTTCTCTTCTGTTTAATTGCTCATCTTGCCTAGTGGATTCATTCCATTAGGATTTCTGGAGTTGTAGCTTTCACTATTTCTTTCTCTTATGGTTTGTGCCTACACGTCCCCCCAAACCCTCATGAAGTCATGGGGTGGGCTTCTAGATTTTTGATTGATCCGTAGTCCAATGCTGGGATTGTGGCTGTGAGTATACACCTGCCCTGGGGTGGATAGTTTGCGTACAGTGTAAGGGAGCCAAAGAGGCTGCTTGCCTTGCTCCTTCCTTTTTGCTCTTTTGCTCTCTTTTGCCGCCCTGAACTATTGCCCTCTGCCACGTGCCACTGTGCCTTGGAGCCAGCCAACTATGGACTGAAGCCTTCACAAAGAGTGAGCTAAATAAATCTTTCCTTCCTTAATTTTGGGCATCAGCTCTTTTGTCTCAGCAATGAGAGAAAAGTAACCAAGACACTTTCTGTAGTATCATTCAGAAAATTTTGGAGTGTGGGTTTGTTGGTCATTGATTTTTTTTGGGGGGGGGTGTTTCCTGGTCCTGGAAATGTCTTACTGCTCCATCCACTTTGAAAGACAGTTTTGCATAGTTCTACATTCTGGTTTTCAGTTTGTTTTCTTTCATGGCTTAAATACTTCACTCCAAGGTCTTCTTGTCTTAAGAATTTACATTGAGAAGTATTCTAAGATTCTTATAGTCTTTCCTTTATAGATGCTTTGTTTCTTTTTTCTAATAGCTTTTATTATCCTGTTCTTGTGTTGAATTTGAGGAATCTTGACTATTATGTGTTGGTGTAGATATTTTTTGAGTATGGCTAATTGGAGTTCTATATGTCTCAGTTACTGTATGTCAAATTCTTTTTCTATCCCTACGAAGCTTTCTGGTATTAGTTCTGTGAACATGTTTTTAATTTTTTGTGTGCTATCTCCTGATCTTTTATTGATTATGATTAATCTTATGTTATTCTTCTTTGGATTCTTTAGGTGGTGTTAGATTAAGATTTTGAGATTCCTTGCTATTTTTAAGAAATTCTTCCTTTTGTAATCACTAATGGCAAACCTGTTTTATTGACCTGATATTCTGTCCTTACACTGGTTCATTCTGCTTGGTATACTTTCAATAGAATTTTTAATCTTCTGGATACCTGCTTGGATCTATTTCATTGATTTCATTTCTTTCCTATGTTGGGTTTTTATGATTTCCATCATTCTTCTATGCCCCCCTCTTTTTAGAAAAAATCTGTGTCCACTCTTGGTTCACTAACAATGTGTTTCATTGTGGTGATTATTTCTGTAGTTATCCTTGAAATTATTTATAATTGGATTTTTTTCTAGAGCTTCATTTATCTACTTTTTGCCTCCACTGTTACCACTTCAGAGAGATGACCAGTTGGGTGCCTTTTGAATTGTTCCATCTAATTGCCACCTAGGTTTCCCTTCGGTAAACTTGAAATCTGAGGTAGCATCTTGCTTCTATATCTTCCCATTTTCTACTTTTTTAAGTTTAATTTCTGTGTTGATGTTTATAAATTGCTTATGGTAGGTAGCGTTATTGGTGGTATGGAGAACCCTTAGGAAATATCTGCATCTCAGAGATGTCTTCCAGGTATAGCTGGAATTTGGGATTTGTGTTTGTTGCAAGATTGTATCTCTTCTATTTATTGTGGATGAGGAGTTGGTAGATATTTGGCCTAGCCAGTCGTTGACACTGACCTATAGTATTGTTTATGACCCTCAGGCAGTCTCAGTTTTGTCATCCAAGGAAGAACCACTGGTTAGAACAACTATGTCACCTTCACTAAAGTATTACAATCCATAACAAGAATAGCATCAAAGACAGCTTAGAATATAATAAACTGTGGCAACTGGTACTTTGCCACCTTAACCATACGAACACAATTTGTAGTTATATAAAAAAAGTCTAAAACCATAAAATTGTATACCATAAGAATCCCCTCAATATGGCAATCTTATCCTCAGGGGAGAACATTTAAAAGGGGTGCTGGAAAAATAGAAACATGGATGAAAATGGATTAGAAGCAAGGCCAAGAATAACAGAAGATTGTGGAAGCTTTGGGGAACCAGTGAAGGTAAAAGGAGGAAATGAAAGAAGGAGGAAACAGAAATGAGAGAAAAATACAACAACAATAACAAACAATATTCATACTCATAAAAATAAGAAAAATAAGAGAACACATAAAAAATCAGAGAAAGAAAAGAATTTTTAAAAAGTTCAGTTCAGATTCTGGCTCTGCTCTCGCTGACAGAGAAAGGGGTCAGCTAGAGCCCAGATCTGTGTTGCGTGATCCCAGCAAGCAGCAGTGCAGTCACAGTGGGGTGGTGGATATCCCAGCAAGCCTGCTCCTTCAGTTCCACTGAAGTTCAGGACGGTTTTATTTTCTAGCTGTGAGGCTGGAAGCAGTGTGGTTCAGCTTGCACCACTCCAGGTGCCTCCTGCCAGTTTAAACTCAACGTCTTGATCTACGTGTCTCCTAGAGCTGCATCTCATCCTTATATTGGGAGCCACTAGATGGAGATATCAGTTCTCACTACAGTCCACCCCTTCCCAAAAGGGTGACTGGCCAGTTGCCCTCTTGTGAGGATACCGAACAGAGCTGGAACGAGATTATTCGCCAGCCTCTGCAGTCTGAAGCATTCACTGCTGCGTTCCATTGGTATGTTTCGCCATGGGAGCTTTCTGGAGTTGGCAGTAGACACTGTGGCTGCAAGCTTGAGCCACCACTCCTATGCCATGAGCCAGGACTCAGGGAGAAAGTCCCACTTGCCTCCTCCCCGTTCTGCACTGAGACCCTGCCCTTTGCTTTCCCTGTGGGTTCCAATTCTTGGGTCATATCCTTGTTGGGTCCCAGGGACCCATTGCGTCATTTTTCCTTCTTCATTTTGCTTTATTCCAGCACCTGGTTTCTAAATCTTGGAGAGACTATTTCTCTGCTGCTCACCACTTCAGTATCTTCCTGGAAGTCATAATTTGGAGTTTTTAAATATTTATATTGATATGTTTGTAATATGTGTTTTTTTAAAGTGGATGGATTAAAAACATAAATTTAAGGAAGGAAATCAAAAATGATGAAAAATAAAACCAGTACGTACTTTAGGAAGAGAGAAATGCAAATCAGGTTATAAGTGCAAACATATATTTTGGTAAGGAAAGTTAAACATAGAAATTGTTATTGTTTGTATGAGAAACAATGTTTTATAGGAGAATCAAATTTTATCCCAAAGTAGAATAACTGGATTTTTCCAAAATGGGAAGAAAGAAGTGCAGATTGAAAGTACAGTTTTAAGCAGGTCATGTAGGGTCTATGCAAGACAAATGATTGTGAAAGGAATTTCACACAGGGAAAGTTCGGTATCATCAGGTGGGTATAATTAGAAGAAAGATTTTTTTACAGGTTTTGTAAAAATTGAGTAAGAACACACTGATATAAAATATGGATCAAATTTTGTGTTTAAAGCCACAACATTTTCTTGACATATATTTTGCTTTATTTAAAATGACAATATTCCAAGTGTGGTAGATGACCTCTGTTATCCTATGGGTTGAGGCCCTGTCTCAAAAAAATGGCAAAAAATTTATTTTTTAATTCTGAATTTTTAAAAACATTATTTACTGTCTTCTCAAC
This sequence comes from Chinchilla lanigera, assembly GCF_000276665.1. NCBI lineage: Eukaryota > Metazoa > Chordata > Mammalia > Rodentia > Chinchillidae > Chinchilla > Chinchilla lanigera. The sequence goes on along the minus strand of NW_004955447.1, from coordinate 4,307,594 downwards.
CAAAACTTTTCATATTTTACAATTTCTATTTAATTAGTGCCTCTCTCCTCCAAATTTTAACTAGTTCCTGTATACCCTTTTTCTCATAAATTCTGTCTCAGCTGACACTAAAAATATTTGTTTGGAAAGAGCAGGATAAATTGATTTTTCACTCTTAGTTTTTCTTGATATTTTTGTATTGTTCAATATTCCCAGAGCCTTTAACATATTTTTATTCCAAACGTCATGCATTTCCATTCTCAAGTTATTGCTTTTGTGTTTGTGTTCTTTCATATTACGATGTGCGATAAAATTTGTCACAAAGTACTCAAATATCTTTTGATCAAGTTCAATTTCCAGGTCATCAAAATGGGTTTGCTATTAGGAAAATCTACTACAGTGCAGGTTTTTCTTTACATTTTGGTAGGTGGTCTCAGAAACAAAGATTTGTGTTTTGTGAAAATAATTTCTTGTATTTTGTCCTGTTTTTATTCAGTTTTCTATCAAGATAGAAAACTAAGTCTTAAAGAGCTGAGTTTTAAAAATTTATTTACCTCTCTTTGTATAATTTTGTTCTTTATTAATACACAATGAAGATTGGTACAGTATGTAACAGAGTTTAATTCTCTTTAAAATCTCCTTCTCCTCCTCTGTGGGGAAGGACCTGGGAATATTGAACAATCCAAAAATATTAAGTAAAAGAAAGAATGAAAAATCAATTTATCCTGTTCTTTTCAGACAAATAGTTTTACTGTCTTGAATTTCTCATTTGAAAAAGATCTGTCTCAATTTCTATTATCTCACTTTCCTTTTATGCATTATATATCAGGTTTCTCATGTAAGGGATTTACCTATACCATTTACTGTTTTACTTCAGTTAATTTATGGTCTCAAGCAGCATCCATTTTCCTACAAATAATTCAACTTTGTTCCTCTTTATGCCATTTTAAGGGTCTGGGTTTACTGCCCTCTTGTGGCACAGACCTAGGAACCTTTTCACAACTAGGACAGGACATAACAATTATCTTCCTTGAGAGCTGAAGAATTGAACTTCTTTGTTTACACCCTTACTATTTTGATGGTGGTATGAATGAGATTATCTAACTTCATCAAATGGAGTAATAAAGTGCCTAATGAATCAGTTTGTTGATTCCCATATGTTAAAAATCCAGGTAAATTAGAATGAGACCTTATGTGATGAGTATTGTTTGATGATGAATTACTTTTTGTAGTCTGAGAAACAAATTAAATAGAGGCAGATCTAAAGTCGACCATAGGGTGGCACTCTCGAGACTCTGATTAAGGTAGACTGCAAAGTCAAAGGATGGAAAACAATCCTTCATGCAACAGGAACCCAGAAAAAAGCAGGGGTAGCTATTCTGTTTGCAGACAATGTAGACTTCAAACCAACAACAATCAAAAGAGATAAAGAAGGTCACTACATACTAGTCAGGGGAAAACTGCAAGAGAATAAGATAACAATCATAAACATCTATGCACCAAATATCGGAGCTCCAAATTATATAAGACAAATCTTAACATGCATGAGAACCCATATAATTAATAACACTCTTGTAACAGGGGACCTCAACACCCCATTGACACAAACAGATAGGTCAACTGGACAAAAAATAAGCAAGGAAATAACAGATCTAAACCAAAGCTGTGAACAAATGGACTTACAGATGTATACAGAGTGTTCCACCCCACAACATCAGAATACACATTTTTCTCAGCTGCACATGGGTCATTCTCTAAAATAGACCACATCTTAGCCCATAGATCATACCTTCCAAAATGCAAAAGAATTGAAATTATCCCATGCATATTATCTGACCACAGTGCAATGAAATTGGAAATTAATGACAGAAGGAACTCCAAAAACTCCATAAACACTTGGAAATTAAACAACAACCTCCTGAACAACCAATGGGTCACAGAAGAAATTCAAGAGGAAATTAAAAAAATACCTACAAACAAATGAAAATGTTAACACAACTTACCAGAATCAATGGGATGCAATGAAAGCAGTCATCAGAGGTAAATTTGTAGCAGTGAATTCACACATAGGGAAAACAGAAAGAGAAAAAAAGTAGCCTAATGCTACTCTCAAACTTTTAGAGAAAGAAGAACAAGACAGGCCCATAGACTTGAGTCACCAGTGTTACTGATGTCTCTGTCCAGAATCATTGCTTTTAAATATGTTATCTTCCTCATTCTACCTTTAAAAGCTTTCCCTTAGCTCAGCCACTTTGAAAATGTTCAAAGTTTACTATGAAATTTGTATTCTCATTATAATACTCTTCTATTCCCATATAAATATCAGGAGACTCTGTGTTATCTGGTGTTCACCAAGTGGGTCCTGAATCAAGGCCACCTGCAGAGACAGTGGGTGACTCCTAGCGCCAGGTGTGGTATTGACATTGGGCCTTGTGTGCGCTCCTTTTCTACAGCTCACTTTTTCTGTCTTACTGAGACTTCTTTCATGTTGGACACTCCTTTTTGTGGGTGGGGAGCTGATAATCAAACCCAGGGCTTGTATGTGCTAGGCAAGTACTGTACCATTTGGTTTTATCAACAGCAATCCTGCCTCAATCTGGTAGATCTTCTACGGGTTTTCTTGGAAATAGTTTTGGATAAGGCCTCCTTACATAATATTTCTTGAATCCGTTTTTGGAACTCTAAGAAACTTTTGTGATTTCTGACAAGCTCTCCTCGTGAAAGAGCACTGTCCCGTTGAACATTCAGGTTCCCACACAACTTACATCCTGTGAGATTTCACATCTCTTCTGATGAATTCTCTTTTGTTCCTGTACATCTAGCTTTACATGTTTGATCAGGATGCCTAATTTAATACTTTTTGATAAGCACATGTTTTATGTTTGTTCTACTTTATAAATGGTTTCTGTCTTTTACTTTTTTTCTCCTTACTAATTTCTGAGAACTTTTTTGAGATGACAACTACACATTCTGAACGATGGGCAATTGAAAGCCAGGGGTGTAGGCACCATCACTGATGAGGGATTTTCATTTCCATAGGTGCATAATCTTGTGTGAATTTTACTTGACCACAGACACCTGAGGTTGCTAATAGGGCATCTGTCAAGCATGAAACAATTTTCATGTCACTAAGGAAAACTTGGTCAGAATCAATAAAGTAGTGTAAGGACCTCCCACCAAATAAAAGTGCTTTACCAGATATACTTATTAAAGCAAGACATTTTCTTCAAACCCTTAATGTTCCCTAGTAGGTTGATAAGATTCTCTTTGCTGAAAGCAAAGAAACAAATGGCTACACAAATTCTCAAAAACAAAAACTGACCAAACACATTCACTGGAAGAAAGAGAGCCTCTTTCATAAATGGTGCTAGAAAAACTCCACATGGCAAAGATTAACATTAGATACATATCTTTCACCATACACTCAACTAATTTTTTTTTAAATTTTTTTTGGTTTTTCTCTGGTACCAGGAATCGAACTCCCGACCTTGCGCTTGCCAGGTAGGCGCTGTGCCACTGAGCTAAATCCCCAGCCCAAAGCTTTTCTTTTCTTTTTTTTTTTTGGTTTTTCTCCGGTACCGGGAACCAAACTCACGACCTTGAGCTTGCCAGGCAGGCGCTTTTGCCGCTGAGCTACATCCCCAGCCCCACACTCAACCAAATTTGAAATGGATCAAAATGTAAGTAGTAAAGCAGAAGCATTAAATTTACTGGGAGACAGAAAAGGTAAACCTCTTGAAGACATTGGTATAGGCAAAGTATTACAAATAAAATCCCGACTGCACTGGAACCATCACAAAGAATCAACACATAGGAATATCATTTTATTAAAAAACTTTTCCACAGCAAAAGAAACTACAAAGAGAGTGAAGAGATAACCCTCAATGTGGCAATAAGATTGTTCTAGCTCTATATCAGAAAAGGATTACTATTGAGATTATATAAAGAACTCAAAAAGGAGACCTCCCAAATTTAAATACCCAAACCAAAATGGACATCTGAGATGAATGCACACTTCTAAGATTAAAAACAAAATACAAGCAGCAATAGCCAGGCATGGTGGTGCACATATCTAATCCCAGCACTTGGGAGGCTGAGGCAGGAGGATCATAGCAAGTTTGAGACCAGCCTGAGCTACAAAGTGAGCTCAGGGCAGCCTGAACTGCACAGCAAGCCCCTGTCTCAAAAAAATGAACAAAAAAAGAAAAAGAAAGGAAGAAAGAAAGAAAGAAAGAAAGAAAGAAAGAAAGAAAGAAAGAAAAAGAAAGAAAGAAAACAGATATGAACAGCAAATAAGTATCTGAAAAAATGTTTAACATCATTGGTCATTAAAAAGATGTAAATTAAAACAACACTGAGATTCTATCTCACCCTGAAAAGAATGGCTGTCATCAAAAAAAATCAACCACCAACAAATGGGGAAAAAGGAACCCATCTCCACTGGTGCAACCTCTGTGGAAACCAGTGTGGAGATTTCTCATAAAACTAAGATTGGAGCTCCCATTTGACCCAGCAATTCCCTTTCTAGGTATCTTCCCAGAAGAATTAAAAACACTATACTTCAATGATGTATGTGCACCCATGTTTATAGCAGCAGAATTTGTAATACCTATACCTTGGAAAGAACACAAATGCACGTCAACCAAGGAATAGATAAAAAGATGTCTTTTTATACAATGGAGTATTACTCAGCCATGAAGAGGATAAACTGGAGACTTTTGTAGGTAAACGGAGACAATACTCCTAAGTTAAAAATATCAACCCCAGTATGTATAAACATCATGTTGTTTCAATAGTGTGAGAAGCTAAATGGGTAAACAAGGTACAAAATGTAAAATCTATTATTATAAAATAGGAAAAAAGCTATTCAAAAGGAAAGAGAAATGGAAGGGGAAAGTAGAAAAAAAGGAAAAGAAAGCAAATATATATATATATATATATATATATATATATATATATATATATACACACACACACAGATATGTGATAGTTAAGATAGTTATACTATTACTGTCTCAGAGTTTACTGAAAATAAAGGTTCGTCCTAATATTGTTCAGACAGTTAAATGCTGATATCTTGTACTCTGAGTAACTAATTTAAAGATAGCAATATATAATATATTAAACATTATTTCATATTATCTTATTATTTGAAATTTTGTTTCATTTTTTGCTCTTTAAAATAAAAATCTCAAGAAAATAGAAATACAAGGCCTTTATCTTAATCTCATAAAGGCTATCTATGACAATCAATGGCTAATATCATGTTTAATGGTTAGAAGATGAAAGCTTTCCTTCTAGATTCAGGAACAAAACAGGGACATCCACTATTACAGTTTTTTGTGCAGTGTAATTACAAAATGCTAGATAAAGCAATTAGAAAAGAGAAAGAAGCACACTAAAAGGATATGGGTAGAGAATAAAGTGAAGTTATCATTATATACAGATGACATGATTCTCTATGGAAAAGACCCTAAAATCTTCACCAACAGATGAGAATTAATAACCAAATTCAGTAGTGTACCAGGATATAAAGCCAACACTCAAAAATGAATAGAGTTCCTGTACACCAGCGGCAAACTTACTGAGAGGATAATTAGAGAAAAAAAGCCTTCACCACAACATCAAGAATAGGAAACATACCCAGAATAGGAAAATCTATGAAGACAGAAAACTGAGTGGTTTCCTAGTTTCTGATGGGAGGATCTGGAAGATGGTGCCTGCAGGTAGAGTGTGTTTTGAGGGGGTAACAACAATGATCTAAGTTTGATTGAGGTCATCATTGTACACATTGGTCAATGTGCTAAAATATACTGCATGCTACATTTTAAGTTTGTAAATGGTGTGGTATGCTAATTTTATTTCAATCAAGCTGTTATTTGAATGAAACTTAAAGAATAACCAATTAAAGAAGTCTGTGACTACCTATGAGTATCAATGTTATGCAGCTCTCTCTATAATTGAATAATTGTGAAAATGGTAAGTTCAACAAGTTCATTTAATTTTCACAGAGTATTTTACTAAGAAATAAATAATAGGTTTAAATTTGGGTCAGCTAGTGCATATACAGTCTCATTATTGCTCAAAATAATGTTTAAACATATTATTTTTTTCTTTTTAGTGGTTAGATATTCAAAGTTTTGTAAAAGAAAACCATTGCCACTGCTTTTCTTGACATTATTACCATGATATATTGACTGACAATTACTTATAACATTTATATAGATGAGCATTTCCATACATCGCAATGATAATCATCTCTCTTTTCCAACCAGTGGTTTGAGAACATCTCAGTTAGGCAGAACCGGCCCCCACTTAGTTTCCTTCCTGTCTGTGGGTTGCATTGTACAGCATGCTGTGCATCCATAGGTAATGTCTGTAGATGTTTAGAGACAAGATGTGGAGAATTTTGCATTTTATATTGCTCTCAAAAGCACAGGCTTTAAAAATGGCTGCACACAATATTTGCCCCTTGTTCCATCTTCACTTTTTCTGTGTGTATTTACAGAATACAGAGGTATATGAATACAGAGGTAATATGAATTTCTGATTTTTGTGTCCTCAGTATCCTATATCATGAGGTGGTAGAAACATCTGACTAGAAGGATAAAGTGAAAAAATAGAGAATTACTTGGAGAAGGAGGGAAATCTAATATTATACTCTAATAGCACTGAACTAAACTCTCAGAACCTCAGCTAATACTCTGAACTAACAGGCCATATTCTTTTCATTTTTTGTCTTACTGTCCAGTTATACATGAATGTCTGGTAAGAGAAAATTAGTAACTAGATAATATTGAAGGCCACATGCAGAAAAGGTTGTTTATTGTTCAAATCAAGTATATTACTAGGTTACAAAGTTTGAGGAAAGAAGCTAGTTTGGACAAACAAAATTGTGCAAATCAAGTAGAAATTTTATAGGATATACTTTGTATTTTCCAAGTGATTTCAATGCTAAAATCCTACAAGAAAAAATATTTGCCTTAATGATATGCTGTGAAATTAACTAAACTCACCATGCTATCTGCCCTAAGTCATGGGCTACATCCCTATAGCTGATCCTATTCTTCCCCTTCTATCTTTGCTCATGCCAATGTGATTCTCTCAAATTTCAAACAGTACTTTTTCTAACCCCATTTGACAGGCCATTTTCAGAATTTTTCTTTTTCCTTCCTCTGTAAGTTTTCCACTTCTATACAGCCCACTGCTTCCCTTTGGCTTGCCTTCTTCACTTCCCCAGAGTCTCCTTTTAGTCCCATGAGATTAATAGTCACATTTTTCTTAGTAAGTTGAGATCAGTTTATATTGAAGTCTCTCTTCTCTATTTTAGTTCTTTGAATAAAATCTCCCACAGTACTATTAAAAATCTTCCTCTGATGTTCTTTGACATATACAAATACTCCAGTGAATTACATTTTATTCAAATAGAATATGTTTTTGAAAATACAACAAAATCTTCAGGCTTCCTGTTTTTTTTTTCAAAGCAACAAAATGTGATTCCAGTGACTCTCCTTTTTTAAAATTTATGATGAAATACATATTAAAACTAAAGTAGAATTATTATGGGAACACTGAAATTTGAAGTATGCCTGCCTTAAATAGCATTAAAATTATGGGTAAATCAAGAGGGCAAAGGTCCTATAAATAATGGAGTACCATCTTGTAATGACTGATTCATGACAGTGGAATTAAGTGAAATGCTCGAACTTCTAATGCCATACACCCTAAAGACTCTACTCCCTCTTTTTCTTCTTTCCTACCTTGGCAAAATTTTGAAAACAAAACAAGCAACATTTTATGACAACGAAAGTAACGGTCACCACACAAGCCAGCAGGAAGCCAATCACATCCAAAGAGTGGTACTGGTACCAGGTGAGGTTCTGGGCAAGTGGCCGCAGGTGCTTGGCACCTCTGTGGCGCATGACAAACTCGATCCAGAAGACTGCTCGGTCCAGGGGCTTCATTAGCTGATCATGGTGAATTGTTGATAACTTCATAGCGTTGCTTTTATAGCTGAAGGAAAATTAAGTAAGTTCAAAACTATTTTAGAATTGGCAGAAAGTGAAATTTTGTACGTTGTAAAACTGAATGCCTGAAAATGTTAAAAACAAAACAAAACACAGCCATAGTAAGAGTTTGAAATCAGGACCACAACTCAAAGACGAAAGTCAAATACTTCCATGGTACATATTACATTTGTGAGTAAGCTTTTTAAGCATTACAATATCAACTAGAAACCAATATTGAAATTTTATCCATAGTGTAGTCGTTAAAACTGTAAAACACACTTCCTTTTTTGAATACTGCATAGGCTTTTATTTGCTGTTTTTATAAATATCTCTGTTTTGACTTCATAGATAAATGGAAAATCTAGACTTCTTACAACATTCATGTTTCCTGTTTCATTGCTTTCTTCATATTTACTTGTCATTCTTCTGTTCCCATCCTGTGATTCATATCATTCCATTTAGAAGCTGTTTCAAAAGTTTGAACTTTGCTTAAACCTTGCATAAAATTTTCTAACAAGAACACCGCAAATATTTATTGTGATACCCTCACTTGGTACCCATGACAGATTTAGCATTGAGCAAATTTGCATTTCATTATTTTTCTTTAAGACTCATTGGTACTTCCTTGGGCTTCATGTAAGAATTTATTAATAAGTATTATGAGGAACGTTTTAAAAGTTTGTACTCACAGAGGGTTGTTAATGACTGTCTTCAGTGCATTTAGCAAATCTGTCCTTGATAGTGTTTTGAATTCCAGCTTAACAGCTGCTCCTTTAGCCTCCATTTGACCAATGTTATCATATTGTTCTGCAAACAAAGGAATGCCCACCATAGGGATTCCATGGTAGATTGCCTCATAAACACCGTTGGCTCCGCCATGCGTTACAAAAGCTCTGGTTTTTGGATGACCTAAGATTAGGTGAATGTCAGAACAATAATTAGTCATAGGTGTTAGAAATACAATGAGAAATGTACAATATGAGTCACTGAATGGGGTGTTGTATAGATAAAGATACTGTACCTATGAAACTCTACTGACATTGCTTTCATCTGTGAACAAGTAGGATCTAATCCACTGAAAGGAAAGTGAATGCTACCTGGCATATCTAGGGTATGTCTTTAATAATGAATACATGATTATCAGGGAAAGTCCATGTAATGTGATAAAATAAACCAAGTGCCATAGAATGTTATGTGTGTATTGTGTGTTGTGGAATTTGTTGTATTAATGGGTAGTTCATTCACTAATTCTGAGGAAGATTGTACAAGTCAGCAAGAAGCGGCATCAGGATGAATGAGACTGTGATACTAAGTCATGCTAAAAATTTGAATTTTTCCAATTAATATTAAAACATCATTGAAAATAACTCGAGTGTTATTTTGAGTAATATTTGCAAATCCCTATTTGTGTGGAAAGACTGGAATTTGGTATTTCTTAAGCAATGTTTGAATTAGAAACAGAAAGAGAACCCTGGAATTTATTAAAACATCCTCTCTGAGAAACAGGTACATGGGAAATGAGGACCTTAATATCGTTTCTAAATATACCAAAAAGCCAGGTATAACAACTTAGTTTGCGGAGCTGGGGATTTAGCTCAGCGGCACAGTGCCTATCTGGCAAGGGCAAGGTCATGAGTTTGATTCCTGGTACCGGAAACAACAACAAAAACAACAACAACAAAAAACAATTTAGTTTGCTTTCCCTAAGACCTGAAATATGTAGAATGAAATTAGATTCAGTTGTTCATCTTGCAGCAACACATGCTTCCCTGCTTTGTTTCGTCTTGTGCAATCATCAGCCTTACTGACTTAGGTAATCATTATTTGCTCTTGCATCTCACCAAGCAGGTCATTCTGGGGGAGCCACTTGAACAACCGAGTGTTGGGTCCTAAGGTATCTGGTTTCTTGCCATCAAATCTCCAAAGAACCTGTTAGGTAAAGACTGCATTATACCATATGTTGACTTGAAAAATTTAGAGACCACCAAGTCAAATGTGTTTTTAGAATAGATTTTAAAATGAGGTCAAGGAGTCTAAATATCAAGAACTACAAAAGAAGACACAAATAGAATACAAATATTTTCTATACTTATTTCATACTTAATCGGTGTGTATATAATCATGATATTCCATGCACACTGACTTAGACAAATGAGATATTATGGACTAAATTAAATTATTTTAAAAATTTGTATGCAAATCCTTATATTTTATGAGGGATAAAAAGTTTCTAATGGTTTGAATCTTCATTAATGTACATGTTTGTTATACTGTCTTGTCCTAAAATTAACATAACTGATATTATTTTTGTTTCCTAATAATCATTTGTTCCAGAGGCTATTTTATTAATTTGCATAAAATATCATTTTGATTGCAAAATATCTAATCCACATAATCACCTTTTGTCAGAAATCAATTAATTGGGTTTTAGAAGTATGGATAAATTGTTTTGTATTAAATTTTAATCTCTTAATATAGAAAAAGTTTTAATAGGCATTTTTGACAAGAAGACATTGTATTTATCACTATTGCTAGGATTGGAAACTAAATTAAGGAAATAGAGTTGGTTTGCAACTCATAAGCAATGTACCTTTTCTAAAACTGCATACTCTTACATGATTAAATTTTCTTCAACTCATTCTGTACTCTGCCGTGATGCATTGCAAAATGTTGACAGCAGAGATTAACATGGCCCACCATAGCCTAAGCATTGCATTGCCCTGTTCTAAAATGAGGTACTGGTTTTAAAACTTCTAAACTCTTCTCCTAAACTGGAGCATTGCTTACAAATATTTGAGTTCTATTTACTGTGGGAATGTTAAAGTTGACTTCACGTTCTCAGCTAAAAGTTGGCATAGGAGATTACAAAACTGTTGTATCGGACAGCAAGTAAAACCTACTGTAGTTCATAGCTACTCAAAGATTAAGCTTGAATTAGATATTTTAGACAGTTAATCCCTATTATAAGTTATGTAGAGGGTATCTGAACATTTTCCCCGACGCAAGTTTCTTCCAGTTCTACTTTTACTTCCCTTTTGCTTTCTTGGTTATGAGGATATTAAGCTGGTGAGGAAAAATTAAAGCGGAGTCCTTGTGGAGCATATTTCATAATGTGCAGGTTCCAGTATAAGAGAAGAAGCCATCTCCAGTATAAGGGAAGAGGTGTTTCACCCCTTCCTGCTTCAGATATAGGTGCTGCTCACTCAGATTAGTTTTCTTTTCATTTTTTAATTAACATAGATAGTGAGTATTGAATTCTGAATTTCCCACTCTTGCTGTTCTCCACTCTGAGTATCCCCTTGAAATGTACACTAAACAAGCCGATTCCAAAATTCAGATCAATAAGGAGAAGATATGAAATTTATTTCAAACCCTTTCAATACCTGTTTATTTTTTGTGATAGTGCATTATTAAGAAAAATGTAACTCTTTCTGAGTCATCGCTTATGTGTACAGTGACCTCAACAATTCTGTAAGATAAAAGAGCAAGTTTCTGAAAGCAGATCTTTGCAGAGCTTAATGATTTATCTAGTAGCAATCTGTCGTTGCGACACTTTGCCAACCTTTTGTGGAATCTGTGCAAGGGCTGAAGCAATCACATTTGCTCTCTCTTCTGTCATGTTACTGACCATCGACCCCAGAGAAAACACCACAACTCCATGTTCTCCAGAGCTCTGCACAAAGTTTTCCATTTCCTGGGATGAAAGAATTGCTCCATCAGAAAAATTAGAAGAAAAACTAAACAGACAGGATCACAGCAAACACTATTGAAAAGTGTAATTTAAAAATGAAAATGATACAAAAGAGGATTAATACAATTATTAGAGAGTCTGGTAAAAGTTTCACAAGATAAAGTTCACCATCTTCAACATTTGAGGTGAAGATACAGAAGGAGAATGTTAATGATATTTTTGTGGAGTCGATGCTCCAAATAATTATTTCTTGTACAATTAAAGCTTCATATTTAATAAATTTTATATGACTCTTAAAAAAATCTTTACTGTCACTTCTGCTTCCATTTAATTCTAGAAAAAGAGTGTGATTTAATTCAATTTCTTTTCCCCCTCATTTTCATCTCACATTCTTATTATGGTTGATTTATTGTTGTTGAAGATTATTTTGGTGACACAATTATAGTGGCAAGAAATACACATATAAATGTTATTTAATCTGAAGTTTCTTTTATAGCATATTTGTGTTACCAATGCTTCTTAGGTAAAACAGTTGTGATGATGTGTTAGATACCTATTTTCATTTTCAATTATTTCCTAAATTTGGATGTTTAGGTTACTTCCAAGTTTTATTTATATAAATAATTACTAGATAGATGGATGAGTGCATCTTGATTATTTTTCTTCACATACATTCAAATGAGTATCCTATATAGCCAAAGGGTATAAATGTTGATAAGACTTGATGCAAGTTTGTAAATTTCTATTTTGTGCACTGTAGTAAGGGCTATTATTAGAAATTTTGGCTATTCACTGTCTTTCTGTGTTCTTTCTGCATTCTTTCTCTGCTTCTTGTATGTTTTGCTCTTACTAATGCTGTTATATTTTGATTAAGAAATCTTTCAAGTGTATAGATTATTGTTTAATATCTACATAATACTACTTCAAATATTTGACTTGTGGAATTCTTGCACAGTCTAAATAAATTACATTCAAAAAGATATTGGATTTTTACCACCACATCAGATTTCAGTGTTTATATTGCTGTTATAAAGAAAGTAAACAAAAAGAACATTTAAAAACATTATATGTAGTGCAACAAGAAAAAATTTCATTTCTACATATATCCTAGAAATATAATATCAATTTAAAATACCTTAGATTTTTGTGTCCTTTTATAAGGAATGTCAACCTGTACACTGCCAGAGTTCTTTGTGATTCACATCAAAATGATTTTCAGAGAGCTCTTAGGAACTATGAGTTACTTAATTCATATTCAGTGTTTTTTTTTTCTCTGCCCTCATTCTGCCAGGTAATCTTGATGCTAGGATCATATCAGAGGAGCGAACTCTCCTGAGGTATCCGACAGCCTTGGTGTATGGTATTAAATACATGTTTTAAGAAAGTAATCCATCTGTTTTGGACACTAAGATGTAAAATTCTGGTATATGAGGGAGGAATGGTTTTGAATCTATGCAAGAAAAGAAAATGTTAATCTTGACAGCAAAGATAGCTATGGGTTCAAAAGCACACCATGGTGTAATGTTCTTTCTGTAATATGAAATACTAATGAAGAACATCAATGGCTCCTATAACATTATCTCATTTCATCTATTGCCTGAACTTATGCATTTGCTTTTAAAGAAGTCTGAAGGATTTCCTCCCATTATGACTTTATTTGAGCTATTATGTTCAATTATTTAGGTGACAGATCTCATTTAATGAAAATGCATCTAATGTACTTCTCAAATATTACATAATTAGTATCAGAAACAAGATATCAACAGCATCAATAGAATCTCAATTAATTCTGGACCATTGAATAAATGCTGCAGATATTCCCTTTAAAAGTATTTAAAATTTTATTCCTACAAAACTCAATGTGAAGTTCTTCTTTGATTACATCAGTTGGAGTTGCATTTGTATGAATACCTCTGTCAGGATTTCAGTCATATCTTACAAATATCTTTGAAATGCTTCCCAATGCTACCGTCCTGAATATCTGCAATCTAATCTGTTGGTGCCATCTTCATGGATGTTTTTTCTACAAGAGGAAATCTGATCATCTTTTTCTAGTTCAATTTTTCTCTGTGTCACCAATGCTTTGATTAAATATGTTTGACGCTATTATCTGCTTCTAAATTAGCTATCTAGCCAAATTAGCATCCTGATAAAATAAGCTTGCAGTTCTTGAGATATGTTCTCACTATTTTAACAGCTGTTCCGTTTTGTATCTTCCTTGACTGCCCATCACTTGGCCTATTCCCGCACCTTGCTCATTTTTTATTATCAATTCTAATGGGATAGTACAATCACAACTGAAAGTTTTCTTAGTATTACAGTGTTTCCCCTTAAAAATTATACTCCACACAATTTTTATTACTTAATTATATTCTATCTTTCCAAATAGTATACAAGACTGAGGGAGAGGTACAGTGTCTATGTTATTTCTATGCTTATCTAACACTATTAGTGAATATTTGTCAGCTCATAGATTTTGAATAACAGAAGAATTATGATGCAAATAATGAAGGCCACAATTTAATAGACTCTATTCTGAATACCTCCTAAGACTCCTGTGTTTTTTGTAATGGTAAAGAAATGCAAATACTTGTGATGAAATCAAAATATAATGTTTTCAAGCAAAGTCTTTCTATGCAATCCTTGAATCTGCTATGTTGCTCAGGTTTATGTGAATTCTGGTTCTCCTGCCTCAGCCTCTGGTATTCTAGGATTACAGCCTGTGGTACCATGCCTACCTGAAATATGAGACTGTAATTGGCAAGGCACTTTTGCCCTCTTCTCATATCTTTCTCATTTTGAGTCAAGACTCTCAATGAGTAGTGCAGAGCATTCTCACTGAAAAATAAAATAAAAATGAAGGCAGGTATATATTTACCTTAGGTAGAGGTCTGGCAGGTTTGCAGTGGAGTCCTCCAACAAAGTCAACATTTGGTAAGGTAGGGCGAGGAAATTCCAAATCCCAGTAGCTCCGAATAAGCCACATATCTGCCTGTTTCATTTTCTCATATAATGTAGTGGGTTTTCCTGTATTGGGGAGGATAAAAAAATAGAAACAGTTGGTTCATTTTAATTGACAAAAAGAGTAGTGTATAAATAATAAAATTCTTATATTTTACATATGATCCAATTGTGTCTGTAAGAAAGACAGCATTGAAGAGACTGTGTCTGTAATATTACCTCTTTATTCTCAATCATAAGCAGTCATTACAATGTATGTTATATAATAAAGCAAGCATTCCTGTCCCTCTCAGGTTGTCATAATAAAAGATACAAATATAAACAATTATTCAAACTTGAGAATCAAGTAAGCCTACTATAAACATGGTAAAAGTTTTCCGAGAATTATGTAGTTTTTACCATTGACCAAGTTGGTACCTGATCCAAGTGAACCATGATTTCTATAAGATTGTCGCTGAAATTCTTGTACCTACCATCGCTTATGGTTCATACTAGGAGTATAATAGTCTACACTTATCATTTAAAAGCATTTGCATGAATCGCTTGGAAAACTTGCAGAAATTGAAGCAGAGATTGGTGCCTATACTTGATTGTGGGTCATTCTTTTTTAAGAGAAAAACATGATAAAATCCACTATATGAATATCCAGATTTCTAAAGATTTTAAACCTCTAAAATGGATGATTGGTAAGGAACTATTATAGCCTGTGGAATCAGTAGGATATCCAAATTATAATTTGTGAGCCTGATATAAAACATCATATTGTACATAAGTGAAGGTATCTTTTAGATAGTACAGGAAAAAAATAGTAATTTTAGGCAAGGAATCTGATTTACTCTTCAGAAAATAGTTCCCTCTGTGCTACTAGATATTTTTGCTAGAAATATATAACTGTTCATCTCCAAGTCTTAATTAATAAAAATATTAGAGAGATGCCTAATGCCTTTTATTTTCAAATGAAAAGAAGATAAAATTGATATAGAACTGCAAGGTCAAGCCCTGAAAGCTTTGCTCTAGAATTGTGTGACCTCCCAGAATGATCTATATCAGTAAAGAGCCACAGGCTGCTATGTAACCACATAGTGTAAGTGTTTCTACTATATATGTGAAATTGACAGATAATTTTAATTTTTAGTTCATCGTTTACCTATAAAACACTACTTTCTCATTGTACATTCATCCAAACTGACTTGCAAAGGCACAAGGTAGTAACGATCTCCCTCTACTAATTAAAAACATGACTTACCTAAAGTTTCACTGTAAAGCTTGTTCCAATTTTTCTTATTAAATGTTTCAAGCCAAAAGTCAAAATAAATCATGCATATCATGTTTTTCACCCTTTCCATGAAAGTCATTTGACCACTTAAGCATGACATGATAACAGGTACATAAGAAGGAGGAAATAGAAGCCCTGCAGCAGCTTTTTCCACATGGAATCCAGGGGAGAAGCGAAGACTGTACACAAAAGGTAGTTTCAATAGCTCAGCCACCAGCTCTCCACAGGGCGCAGCGGGATCTGCAAGAAGGACATCAAATTTTGATGCTTGTAGTTTCGTCATAAGTTTCTTATTTGAAACTGCTTCTTTACAAACATTCTCCCAAACCCCAGAATATTCCCTAAAAGTGTCTTGCATTACTGGAGAATACTCCAAACATGTATGTATTGATCCTACATTCATCCACTTAGTGATGAACTGCATGTAAAAGTCTTCCAGTTGTTGTCTACTGATAGATGCAGTAAATGTTTCAAATTTAATAGCAGATGATGCATTAACATCAAGAAAAATAAAGCTTGAAGGTATCAGAACTGTCACATCATGTCCTCTCTGGATAAGTTCCTCTACAATGATCTTCATATTCATCCAGTGGCTGTACTCCATTGGCCATACCAGCACCTTTCCACTGCTCCCAAAGCTAAAACAACAACACAATTGTAGCAGCAGCAGAGCTGAGATCCATTTCATGGACATCTCGGTAAAATGCTGTTTTTCTTTTCAAATTGTGCTGCCTTCTGTTGTTACTCATGTCTACATTCAGGGAGGAATTGCCCAAGCAGTTAATTGATAACTTGGACTGGTCAAAATAAATATATCAAACTGACAGTCAGAGCATGTGGACTGGTGGCAGATAGAAAATACAGATATAAATTATGACGTTTTATGAGAACATTAATTTCTCTTATGATTAAGTAATTTCAGCCAGCTTAGAACCAAAGACCAGCCTGTGTCAGACACCTGTACTGTATAGGCAGTATAAAAATGCTGTGAGAACAGTGACAAATGCAAGGTGACTGTCCCTGCAGTCTTGTGACACAGATTCAATGATATAATACTTACACTAATGAAATGTAATTCTGGAGTCATGACTCAAAAACATTTTATTATAATTTTGATGATGTATAATTCAGATACATACAGTTCAATAGAGAGTCTCTGAAAATGTAATGCAGTATTTTGTGAGATACTTACAGAAATGTAACACTCTAACTCTCCAGTTTAAAGCATGCTGTCACATCCACAGACTATTTTGTGCCCTCTCTCATTACATGAGCAGAATCAAAATAAGGAAAATCAACAGTGATTTCCTGAATGTGATTGAAGCACAGTGCTAAGGTAAAGAGGATGTGGCAGGATGTTGCAGAGAACAGAATTTCACAATGGCCATATAGAAAAGGGAACTAAGCACACATCATCTATGGCCCTTCCTTCTGAGGTCCACTCAGAAGAAAGAGAGAAATGGCTTTGTAAGGGAAATATGAACAGAAGTCCCTGGGTGGTCCCATTCAGGCCACAGACACATGAGTTCTCTGTTGCTGGAAAAGCTGTGACCTTGAATCTACTTTGGTAATCTGCCAGATTACCACAGTGTTTTACTGCCCTAGGCAAAGTGCTTTAGCTGTGTCACACCCTTTACTACCCAGGCTCATCCTGCACAGGTGACTCTACTGCTTCAGTTTTGGGTTTGGGGGTTTTGTTTCCACAGTAACAGACCAGCTTCCCCACTATCTCAGCTAATCCATCTCTGAATACCAATCCGGGGTCCCTTTTGACTATCACATAGTTCTGGAAACCCCAGCCTGTGTGGTTCAGCCTGTTGAAGTCCCCAGAAAAAAATGGAGTAACTTGTCCATATACCCACTGCTTTTCGTGATCTCAGTGTGTTCCACTAATCTACCCTTGTCCCTGCCAAATAGCTGGGTAGTCTACCCTGAGTAGCTTGGCTCAGAGAAACTTTTGGAAATAAATACGCAGCATCCTGCACTGTTCCAAAATATTTCTCCAAGAATGGGAAACACTTCTATCAGCTATGATGGCTACACAGGGGAATGGTCCATCACCTTTGTCCTGCAGAAAAGATCTGTGACATTTCTCTATATTTGAAGTCCTCTTTTTCCATAGATTCACAAGTTCTGCATATTTTCACCAATACACCTCCATACAACACCTAACTTTAGGTCATAACTGTACCTCTGGCCCTGTTTAGGGTTTCCATTTAGTTTCTTTGATTGTGTACTTCTAAAAGTTTGCCTAAGAAATATCTTTTTGTCTCTTGCTGATAATTCTTTATTTTCTTTCATGGGAGTCTATGAACCTGTTCCTTCTCTCTTGGGCATGATGAGTCATGACATCTGCATCTCCACTTCATAGACTTCCTTGCATTTAAGAGAATGTTAAGAAATGGCTGTACTGCCTAACTGAATAAAATCCTACATTATTAATTGATACACAAGTTCACAATCTTGTTATAATAATTGTAACCCCATCTAAAATGGTTTGTGTATGAGTGTTTCATTCTTTCTCTAAACACATGCACACATTTACAAAAATATGCATAAGAGAGGTTATATAAGTGTTATTACATCTGCAAAAGATAAAGAGTGATCCAGTCCATTAAAATATAGGTAACAATGCCTGGTAATACTGTGTTAGATCTCTTTGTTTGTTTAGTGCAATCCTTTGTGTATTCTTTTTCTGTTCTGGTTCTCTTTTGTGGTGAAGGAAAATCTTCTTCATACGAAATAGAAGACTACCCAGAGCTCTCCTAATGTCTGAAGTAGGAAAACAGGATGGATTCAAGAGAAAGATGACCATACTCCAGAATTGGATCCTGTGTATTAGAAAATGTGCATCAGAAACTGGAAAAGCTTTGTAAGTGTGATATATATTTATGCTCTGTGAATGATAAAGTATTTCAGGTCTGCAAAAATAAAATATTACTCTAGGTGATTGAGGGAGACCACTATGAAGTGGTTCTGAGCAGGATTTCAAGTTAACAAATTGTTTTTTTATGTTTACTTGTGAGTCTGTCCAAAGCCTAGGCCCCTTGTCTAGAGATGGTTTATGGCCTCATAAGAAATGAACCTCTGTGAGTCACTAGTCTTACAGAGAGGCAAGCTTATCCTTCTGCTTACATTATACATTACATGGATGATATCTTACTGGTAGCTCCAATTAAAAAGCCTTATATGCTGATACAAAATCAGAGAAGGATCGAACCAAAAAAGAGAACTACATGCCCATCTCCATGATAAACTTAGACACAGAGGTCCTCAATGAGATAATGGCAAGCAGAATTTAGTAAGTCATCAAGGAGGTTATATACATTGACCGAGTAGGTTTCATCTCAAGGATGCAAGGATGGCTTATCATATAGAAATCAGTAAAGGTAATACACCATATTAACAGAATCAATATCACATGATCACCTCAATAGATGCAGAAAAAGCATTTGTTTTTTTTTTTTTTTTTTTGGTTTTTCTCCGGTACCGGGAACCGAACTCACGACCTTGCGCTTGCCAGGCAGGCGCTTTTGCCGCTGAGCTAAATCCCCAGCCCCAAATTTTTCCCAGTATTTTCTTTTCTTTTTTTTTTTTTTTTTTTTCAGAAAAAGCATTTGACAAAGTCCAACACTGATTCATGATAAAAATCTCACAGAAAATTGGAGTAGGTCAACCTTAACTTTACCTGTTGAAAGCCATCTATGACACATCAACAACCACATCACACTAAATGGTGAAAAACTGAAAGTTTTCACTCTAAAATCAGAAACAAGAGAAGAATGTCCACTCTCACCACTCTTCTTCAATATACTTCTGAAAACCTTAGCCAGAGCAATTAGATGGGAGAAACAAATAAATAGAATAAGGATAAGAAAAGGAAGAAATTAAATTATCATTATTTGTGGATGGCATAATTCTTTACAGAGGAGACCCCAATAAGCCTTGTAGTCACCCAAAGACTTGTGGAGTTAATAATCAAATTCAGTAGCATAGCTAGATACAAAGTTAATATTCAAAAATCAATAGCATTACTGTACACAAATGAG
Source organism: Chinchilla lanigera (assembly GCF_000276665.1). Classification (NCBI taxonomy): domain Eukaryota; kingdom Metazoa; phylum Chordata; class Mammalia; order Rodentia; family Chinchillidae; genus Chinchilla; species Chinchilla lanigera. Next base: position 4,287,629 of record NW_004955447.1, on the reverse strand, counting down.
AAACTGAGAGAAAAATTAGACAAACTACACCTTTCATAGTAATGCCTAAAAAAGAAGAAAAATGAAAGGCTTAGGAATCAATCTAATAAAGGAAGTAAAAGAATTTTACATTGAAAATTATAGTGCTCTGTGTTTCGCTTTGAGAGCACATATATTAAAACTGGAAAATTACAGTAGTGTGATAAAGGAGATCAAAGAGGATATCAGAAAAATACCCTTATTGTAGGTAGGAAAAATAAATATAGTGAAAATGTCCATATTCCTGAAATCTAATGCAATTCTAATCGTAATACCAATAGCATGCCTTCTAGAATTAGAAAAAACAATCCTAGAATTTATTTAGAACCAGAAAATACTGAGAATAGCAAAAGCAATTCTGAGCCACAAAGGCAAAGCAGAGGCAATAAAATCTCTGGTGTGAAACTATACTACAAAGATACAATGGTTAAAAACAACAACAATGAACAAAACCTCAGATGCACAGGAAATATTACAAAGAAAAAAATAACTGGGATCTTGCCTTATTAAAAAAAAAGGCTTTTGCACAGCAAAACAAACTACCAGCTGAGTAAATAGAAAACTGACACATTGGGCAAAAATTTTTGCTAGCTGCTCCTTGAAGGACTATTATATAGAATCTATAAAGAAGTTTTAAGAAAATCAAACTTTCCCACATTTAAAGACCCAGTCCAAAAACGGGCATCTAAAATTAATAGACTCTTTTCAGATGAAGAAGTGGAAATGGCAAATAAATACATGAAAAAATGTTCAACTTCATTGGTCCATCAAAGTATGCAAATTAAAACAACACTGAGATCCCATCTCACTCCAGAAAGAATGGCTCTTATCAAGAAATCGCTGAATAATAAATGCTGGTCAGGCTAGAGGGGGAAAAGCAATTGTTCTCCATTGTTGTTGGGGGTGCACACTCGTGCAACCACTGTGGAAGTCAGTGTGGACATTCCTCAAAAAATTAGGACTAGAGTTTCCACTTGCCCCAGATAGTATCCTTCATGGTATCTTCCCAAAAGAAAGAAAAGCATCATATGACAACAATGTATGCACATCCCATGTTTTAACAGTACAGTTTGTAATACCTAAATCTTGGAATCAACAAAGTGCCCATCAATGGATGAATGAATGAAAATGATGTGAGTGTTTTTTTAGGCAATGAACTACTATTCTATCTTAAAAAGTGATAAATTAGAGATATTTATAGGTCAATGGGTGCATCTTGAGATCATAATTTAAGTAAATTGGACACATATATTTAAATATCACATTGTTTCTCTGGTGTGAAAAACTGAAAGAGTAAATAAGCACCAAAATGTATAACAGATATTGTGAAATAAGAAGACAATGTTCAAATGGGAAGGGGAACAAGAGATGTGTATGGAAAAGAGAAGGAAGGGAAAAAAACAAGAGAGTAGAAACAATGGAAACGACCCTTTTGTAAATAAGAAGGGCAAGTAGAGCTGAAGGGAGTGGAGGAGATTGGGGAAAAGTAAGAATCAAGATATATTACGTACACATACAAATTCCCTATGCTGAATGTCATCCTTATGTGTATCTAAGATGTATCTATAAAGCTAACTTTTAAAAATTCTAAATTAGAGAAAAATTGTCAATATCTGTTGTATTTTATCAGTCACCTTCATTTTCTTGCTGTATTCTTTACATATAAAATAATATATTATATAATTTACTATATATAGAATATATACATGCAATATATTTTAATTGGATTTTTTGATTCTAGGTAACCTTAATTTCTACTGAAGACCCAGAAGAAAAGCATTTTCTTGAGTCTTATCATGTACCATAATTTTTGAAAGCATATTTCATAATTTATAGACATACCTGCTTTCTCATTAAAAAATTAATGTGGAACAAGACATTTGTAAATTGGTCAAAATTATATTTTACATATTTGTTGTTAGGTTAAAAATTATACTTTTTATGATCTTAATGTCAAGCAGAGAATAATGTCATCATGTCTGTCCAGAAATCCAGGGAAAACTGTACATTAACAACTGTGAGGACATCTTCATTTTTATTTTAACAAGTTAAAACCAGACTGTTTAGTAAATGTCATGGATATACTAATGGTCAACTTGTAAAACCCAGCTGACCTGAATCAGCATGGTCTTGGGTGTGGATGGCCCACTGAGGATTGTTGCTAACAGTATAAAAAGAGAAGTGGAGGGGAAGATAAGATGGTCTGCTGTTGATTTTCCTGGAGAAGCTTGTCATGCTGGCTTTTCTGATATGAACCCAGGTGTTCTCATGTTTGGAGAAACTCAGGTCCTTGCTGTCACTGAGGATGGCTGCAGTCTTCTTTGAGAAAGCTCTGGTGCTTACTTTAAGTATTGCTTCCTTGCTCCAGTGCAGATCCCTTGGCCTGTTGACACATATCATTTTTCGCTCTTGCACAGGCTTTCTAGCTTCCACTACTGACTTTTAGGCTTTCTCAGTCCAGATCCTTGGTAGAGACTTGCATGAGAGATTGTCATCGGCTCTAGGTCTTCAGCTGGACTCATGTAGGGTATTGCCATGGGATCCAGGCCCTCAGCTGGATTTTTGTGTATTTAGTGTGTGGGCAGATTTCTAGCACTATGTTTTTGTATACGATTCTTTGGGTGACTATTATTAGTAATCTTATAAAATATGTGTCCTGAATTACATTGTTCCTCTTGCAAAATCCCAAACTACACAGGGGTTGAAGGTACAATTTGAGCATGTAAAGGAATTAGCATTTTAAGATAGAGTGCCATGTAGAAATATAGATCTACTTTAAATGCAAATGTAACTTTGGACAGTCTTGGACTGTTTTACCTTAAGAACTTCCATATTATTTGATTTTCTGTTGTTGCCAGTACATATACTTCCTTTTATGAAAGATATGACCAATTTCCAAAAAGATTGTTGTATTGGTCCTACTTGTCCACCATAGATGAAGCATGGTATATGTGTACTGAGCCCTGAGACATTCCATTTTATAAGTTATAAGGGCATTGATTGTTTAGTAGCATTATCTGAATATATCCAATTTAGAATTCGCCACGGGTTTGCAATTTTTACCCTGCCAATTATTTCTCCCCATGGATTTCAGTAAAAAAATCTCATGTTGTCCTACGATTGCTTTAATCCCTGCCTTAGCATGACAAGTGGCCCAAGGTAAAACAGCATCTTTATGTATTTTTTCAATAGTAACTACAGAACAAATATGTATCTTTCATTTCCACAAATCTGTCACATTTCCTGAGGTAGGGGTAGATACCAAGGTGATAACAACCAATTGCTCCAAGGTGTGTCTCACCCAAGTCTGAGAGCAAGAAACATAGCAACATTTTATTTAAATTTTAACATCTTCAACACATAGTAGTGGAAAAGAAAGTGTGAGATATAATTAATAATTCCCATATCTGTCACATCAGTGAGAATGATTGGATATGAAATGGTGTCTAATTTAGGGCCATCATGTCTGGTTCATAATAAATTTCGGGTGAAAAATCTGCTCAAGTAATGAGTCTAAGTAATGGTGGATTAGGGACATAAGTGCAATACTCTGCTCCAGAAATAGGTGTTATATGTACAGGTACTGCCAGTAAAGCCATTAAAGCAACCAAAAGATTCTCAGGGATTTGGTAGAATTCCCCATCTGTTAACTATATCTCTAGCCTCGACTCCTCTCTTGGATGTCATTCCACTGAATCACTTGTCCTCTTTCCTCTTCTCTTGGGGGAGCTGAAGGAAGATTTCCTGGCTGGTGCACAGGACACTGAGGGTGAACTTCACATACCAGGCTCATCATCAGGAAGGCCAAGATTGGTAGTGCAACGATGTAGGACTATCTCTAGTGTAGGTCCAGTCTCCTGCCACAGTTGTACATTCCTGAATGGCAGCCAACTCGTGGATCTATCACCTGTTCAGACACAAGCATAACCTCATACTCACATTATTAGATGTACTGGACCTTCCTACTGTCTTGTATCAGTGCCTTTCCAAAGAACTTGAGCCCTATGCTGGGTATCATCACAGGATGCTGCCCAATGAAGTTCTGAAAGGGTCATTTTATTGTCTGCAGCTGGATTTTTAAAATTTAGAGTAAAAGTGGCTAAATGTAACTGTGCTTGTGGGGATAACTGTATTTCCACTTTTTGTTTTTTTTAATTGAGTTTTAAGAGGTAGATGTGCTCTTTCCACAATTGCTTGTCCTTGAGGGTTGTAAGGGATTCCTGTAATGTGTTTAATATGTCATAGTTGCAAAAAGGATTGTAATGTTTTACTAATATATGAAGGTTAACTGTTAGTCTTTATGGTGCATGGAAAACCCATAGAAGCAAGTGCTGACAAACAGCGCTGTGGAACATTGCCACTTGTTTGTCCTGTGTGTCAGGTGGCATGAATTAAGTGAGACTGTGTATCAGTGGACACACGAATATATCGCAATTTGCCAACAGAAGAAAAATAGGTAGCGTATATTTGCCAAGTATTCCATTTCAGGACTCTGGGTTTACCGCCCTCTTGTGGCACAGACCTAGGGACCTTTTAACAAGTAGGACAGGACATAACAATTATCTTGCTTGAGAGCTGAAGAATTGAACTTCTTTGTTTACACACTTACTATTTTGATGATGGTGTGAATGAGATTATCTAGCTTCATCAAATGGAGTAATAAAGCACCTAATGAATCAGTTTGCTGATTCCCATATGTTAAAAATCCAGGTAAATTAGTAAGAGACTTTATGTGACCAATATAGAAGGGTGTTGTTTGATGATGAATTACTTTTTGTAGTCTGAGAAACAAATTAAATAGAGGCAGATCTAAAGTCGACCATAGGGTGGCACTCTCGAGCCTCTGATTAAGGTAGACTGCATAGACTGAATCACTAAGTTAATAAGTTTAGAGTTAAGCTGTCATATGACAAATAAAGTAGCAATAATTTCAGACTTTTGTGTAGAAATTCCTGGAGTCTCTATTACCTGTCGGTAATTCTTACTCCAAATTGCAGCTGTGTCCTTTCATGAGCCATGAGTAAAATAAACTGCTGCATCAGAAATAGGTTCAAATTTAGTAATTCTTGGAATAATACATGAGTGCTTGCGAAAAAATTGAAAAATAAGATCACTGGGAAAATGAATAACTATTTCTCATATGAAATCTTCAAATGCTACTTGCCAATATAGAGCTTGTTGTAACAGATTCAAATATTGATTTAACTCAATAGGCTATACTGATAGTGCAAGAGAGACTCCATTTTCTTTTTTAACTCCATATTCAGAGAAATCACTTAAATTCACTGAAGCTGTAGCTGACCTCACTCTTCACCGAAGTCCCCTTGGCTAGCTATCAACTTGCTTAAAGGAGAAGAGAGTCATAAAATGGGAACAGAACAAACATGACAAATTGGGAAGTAGGGTGAAAGTTAAACTGCGATGGTCATCTAGAATCCGGCTCTCTGACACCTTCTGGGAAAAGTAAACTTTGTGACAATTGTGTAATATTCTTGTGAGATTCCCAAAAATGAGGTAGTTGTTACCATAAAAACCTAAATTGTACTCAAACCAAAGGTGAGACTCAGATCAGGGTGGACACCTTCTCTGGTTCCTGGTTAGAGACTGTCTAACAGCTGGCTCAATAAAGCTTTGTTCTTACCTGCTCTTTGGATCTCCTGTGAATGCCATTCTCAATGAAATCCCTTGACATCAATATGATTATAGCAGGATCAATACCAAGGAGTTGTTTAGACCTTATCCTTCCCATGGTGACCACCTTGGCAATTTGTTCTAAATGTAATTATCAAGTTTTTATTAACTACTTAGCATGGTAAAGCCACTCAATAAGTTAAATTTGTTTATTGTAAAATTGTCCTAGAAGACCTATAGGAGAATGGACTATTTAAAATGTGAAGGATATGAGGATAATTTGTGTTTATTCTAAAAACAGTGCTATTGCAATATTTTTTCAAACAAAGTTAGTTCTTTTTGAGTCCCAATAGATAAACTATGAGAGAAAACAATAGCCATATCTCCCTGTAAATTATTAAATGAATGTTTTCTTTGATAAGTAGCAATATCCAATTTTTGTCTTAGCCTATTCATGTCTCCTAATGACTTTTTATAGTCATTTAAAAATCTGAAATGATCTTGATGAATTTGTAGCTTTTGTGGCTTTACTGCCCTGTTAGTCATGAGTATTGCCAGGTAATAAGGACTGGACAATTGTACTTTGTCGGGAGCAATGAAAAGAACAAAGAATATTATATCTCATTTTTTCTCTATAAAGAGAGGGTAAGGCTTGCCTTCAGGACAGATTTTGGGAGTATTTCTTCTCTTTTAATTTCATTGAAGAATTTGAGGAGTAATAGCATTATCTCTTCTAAAATTCTTGGAGAATTCTGCAGTGAATCCATCAGGACCTGGTCTTTTCTGTATGGGTAGGTTTTGATTAAATCTTCAATTTCATTGACCAATGTTGGGTTATTCAGAATTTTTTTCTTGTTTCACCTTTGGTAATTCATATTTATCTCAGAATCTATTTCTTTTGTGTTTTCTATCTTGTTTGAATATAGTTCTTGAAATAGATATTGATAACCCTCTGGATTTCTGCAGGATCTGCTGTAATTTTAGTCTTTTCATTCCTAATTACAAGGATTTGAGGCTTTCCTTTCCTATTTTTTTGATCAGATTAGGTAAGGGTTTGTCAATGTTATTTAATAATTTGAAGAACCAACTACTTGGTACATTGCTTAATTTTTTAGTCCCAATTGCATTACTTTCTGCTCTGACCATGATAATTTCCTCCCTCTTATGAGTTTTGGACTTGCCTTGATCTTTTTTGTCTAAAAACTTGAGGCTCAGCATTAGATTGTTTATTTGAGCTTGCTCTGTTTTTCTTATGTGGTATTTCACTGTTATAAATTTCCCTGCTTTTATTGCATCCCATTAATTGTGGTACATTGTTTTTGTGTTATCATTTAATTTTATAAGCCATCTCTAATTTCATCTGTAACCCATTGAGTTTTCAGGAGGATGATATTTAGTTTTCATATTTTTAATGTAGTTTTTATGCTTTCTTTTGCTATTGACTTCCAGTTTCCTTACACTGTGATCTGATAATATGCATGGAATAATTTCAATTCATTTGCATTACTTTAAGGATGTTCTATAGGCTAGTATATGGACTATTTTGGAGAAACTCTCATGTGCAGGTTACAAAACCATATTTTCCAATGTTGAGGAGTAGAACACTGCAGATATCTACTAAGTCCATTTGTTTAAAAATTTGTTCAGCTATGATGTGTCTTTGTTGATATTTTGTGTATTTGATCTGTGAATTTGTGACAGTGGGATACTGAGTTCTCCACTACAATTGTAATATTGCTTATTTGATTTTTCATGCCAACATTTTTTTTATATAATTGAGTGTGCTGGTATTTGGTGAATATATATTTTTATTGTTTTCTCTTCTTCTTGGAGTTTTCTTTTAAGAAAAGAAAAACAGTAGAGAAATGGATGCAACTTGTGTCCATAAGTATAAGTGAAACAGATCAATCTCAGGGGCTGGGGATTTAGCTCAGCGGCAAAAGTGCCTGCCTGGCAAGCGCAAGGTCGTGAGTTCAGTTCCCGGTACCAGAGAAAAACCAAAAAAAAAAAAAAAAAAAAAGAAATAGATCAATCTCACATGTGTAAACATCATATTGTTTTCCTAGTTTAAGAAGCTGAAAGAGTAACTAAGACCCAAAAGTTACAATAGATATTGTAAAATGAGAGGAAACTGCTCAAAATGTTGGAGTTTTTTTTTTTTTAACAAGTGTGTAGTGACCTTGTTTGTCTCTCTGGATCAGTCTTTTTTTTTTTTTTTTGGTTTTTCTCTGGTACCGGGAACCGAACTCATGACCTTGCGCTTGCCAGGCAGGCGCTTTTGCCACTGAGCTAAATCCCCAGCCCCTCTGGATCGGTCTTGATTTGAAATCCACTTTGCCTGCAAACAGAATAGGTACCCATGCTTATTTCCTAGTTCGTATCACATGGAGTATTTTTGTTACATTATTTGCCTTTCAGTCTATGAATTTCTTCCATGTTAAAAGTGTATCTTTTATGCAGCGTATTGTTAGATCTTGTTTCTTGATCCATTCTGCTAGTCTGTTCTTTTTCATTGGTGAATTTATATTGATGGAGATAACTGATATATATTGACTTACACTTGTGTTATTTTCCTGTTTCTGGTTCTTTTTTGTTTTCTCTCCTGTTTAATTGCTCATCTTGCCTGGTGGATTCATTCTGTTGGGATTCCTGGATTTGTAGCCTTCATCATTTCTTTCTCTTATGGTTTGTGTCTGCATGTCCCCCAAAATCCTCGTGCAGTTGTGGGTTGGGCTTCTAGATTTTTGATTGATCCAGTCCAATGCTGGGATTGTGGGTGTGGGTGCTACACCTTCCCCGGGGTGGATAGTTTGCATAGGGTGTAAGGGAGGGAAAGAGGCTGCTTGCCTGGCTCTTTCCTTTTTGCTCTTTTGATATCTTCCGCCACCATGAACCTTTGCCCTCTACCATGTCTGCCCTCAAGCCAGCTGAGAATGAACTGAAACCTCCACAAACAGTGAGCTAAATAAACCTTTCCTTCTTTAATTTTGAGCATCAGCTATTTTGTCTCAGCAATGACAGAAAAGTAACCAAGACACTTTCTATAATGTCCTTCAGAAAATTTTGGAGTGTGGGTTTGTTGGTCATGGATTTTTTGGGTTTTCATGGTCGTGGAAGTATCTTAGTGCTCCATCAACTTTGAAAGATAGTTTTGCAGGTTCTATATTCTGGTTTGGAGTTTGTTTTCTTTCATGGCTTAAATAATTCACTCCAAGGTCTTTTTGTGATTCTTATAGTCTTTCCTTTATAAATGCTTTGTTTTCTTTTCTTTTTAACAGCTTTTAATATTCTGCTCTTGTATTGAATTTGTGGAATGTCTTAGTATAGATCTTTTTTGAGTATGGCTGATTGGAGTTCTGTATGCCTGTTTTGAAATATCTTGCTGGACAAAGTATCTGTGTTCATAAGAATGGGCCAGAATTTGACCTGGGAGCAAAAATTCTGAAACACTTCAACGATTGCTCTGTACTGTACATGCAGCCATAGCTCCATCAGAATTACAGACTCTTTCAGTAACTATCTCAAATTGCTGCTCTTGGTTCCCAAAGGCAGGCACTTTAGATATCGAATTATGAGAACAAGCTGGACAGGCTTTATATATCAATTATGAGAACAAGCTAGACACCTTGTTTCCACAAGGCGAGCTTAAGGATCCTCATGGGCCATTATGAGGATTGCCTTGTTTCCTTTACATATAGTGGATAGACGGGATCCCCAATGGGACCATTTTCTAACCCTGGAGACTGCTTTCTCGCTTTGTGCTGCTGCTGCAGCTGCTGCAGTGGTGGCCCAAATTGAAACCAAAACCACCTTGTGAGTCTTGCGGGCTACCACCACATATGGCCTGTTAGTAAAATCTACAACCCCTTTGAAGAGTGAGGATATTGAACCTTTTTTACCTCCCCTCACCTCTTGCTGAGTGGCTGCAGCGGAGACAAAACCATTTTATTCCATTGCTCCCTTGGCATCCCTCCAGCTTTACAGCCTGAGCCACGTCTTTTCTTGGGGACCAGAAACTGAGAGAAGCTTAAAGAAGAAATAATAGATCCTGTTTGCAGGAGGAACTATCGAAAGTAGACCGTGACGTATTACACAGTGCATATCTGGTTGTTGTTTTCGACAGCTGAGCTACCTATAAAATCTTTTCCTTTCATGTATTAAAGGAATTGAAAAAGAGTCGTTGGGAGAATTGTATGCAGTCTCCTTTCACTATGGGGAAGGTTAAGGCAGTTAGTACTGGGTATAACAAGCTTCATCTTCCTTACGATTGGGAGGTGCTTTGCAAAATTTTGTTGTCATTTGCTGAGTATGTGGCATGGAATATGGACTATAATGATGGAGTACACAATTGTGTATTTCTAATCTGAATGGAAATACCCCAATGAGTGCAGACATGTTACAGGGTATAGGGGCTTGTACCACTCTGAATCAATAGGCACAGTTTCCAGCTTCCTAATGAAAGCTTTTTTAAATTGTAGCTCTTACTGTTTTTGAAGGTTTTTAAAAAATTTCTCCACATAGTGGGCTGGACCCTGACTTCTCCTGGCTTCTCCCAATCCAGTATTCTCTCACAGAGTTACTAAGAACAAGAAATATTCTTTCATATGGACCGTAAGGTGAGCATGGACAATTTGTAAATCTCAAGGCAGAAGATTTAGACCTGATGGGTAGGCTGTACAGAAAGTCCATCATAGTACCCAGTGCCATAGCCAGAGATTTTAAAACTAGAAACCAGGATGAGAAATTAATGTCAAAACAGGACACTATCACAATGGATTCTTGTCTCTCAGAACTTTGTCTGACATTTTGTCTACCTTTTCACTTGAAAGGATAATGGTGTGACAAAAATTTCCTAATAATAGCTACTTCAGGTAACTTGAGAGAGCTTGACCCAAGAAACACTTTATTACACCTAGTGATTAAAGTTAGGGACATTCTCAATGCAACATTTTGTGCAAATTATAGTATTTATCCCTTTTTATAACTTCCTCTTATTCTTTATTTATTTTTTTATTTTTTATTTTATTTTATTTTATTTTATTTTTTTTGGTTTTTCTCCGGTACCGGGAACCGAACTCACGACCTTGTGCTTGCCAGGCAGGCGCTTTTGCCGCTGAGCTAAATCCCCAGCCCCTAACTTCCTCTTATTCTAATCCTGGAGTCTAAAAATAGTTCTGTGAATACAAGTCTTAGTGGGAAACTGAGACCTGGCTGCAGAAAATAGCAGGCTCAATGGATCTTTTAAGTATTCAATTTGTTACCCTTAAGCCTTGGTTTTCAAAGCTATTGTGCAAACTTGTCCAACTCTTTTTGGTTTTGTTTTGTATGTCCCTTTTTGAACTGTGGATCTGTGGCTTGTTAAAATTCTGCTGAAATAAAATTTTTAAAAATGTATTACTGCCCCCAGTTTTTAGAGGTAATAGCTGTCATCTATAAAACAGATAGACTTAAATTTAGCCATAGACTCCACGCAAACTTCGCCTGGCAACAACTCCTTCTAAACTTCCTGTTGCTAAAATGTGGCTAAAAGTATTTTGACACTAATTCCTAGTCACTACTCACTTACCCTTGACACAGGAATCCTGCAGTGCACGAGCATGGCAGCATAGAAAATAAATGATTACTCAGAGATAAGACTTAGTTCAGTCACTGAGAGAGCCAGAGGGACTATCTCAACTGAGAGTGCCCACCACTGGGAAGACTCCTAGGAGAAGCCCTGGAGCTGAGAGTACTCTGGCTTTTCTCTAGAATACCCGGGTAAGTGAGAAAAGCAGAAAAGTTTAGGCAAGGAGCTGTCTCAAGGCTAGGCAGTTTTTCTTGGGGAAAGGTGAAGGATGATGGCCAGACAACATGCTCACTAGTCTAAACTTCTTGTTGTTTAACGATTAACTTCTCACAGTCTGTGTGCTTTTGCCCCACAGTTTTATCACTCACTCCTCGGTCATGTCCCACAACTAGGGTCAAATCAGGTTAACAGTCAAGACAGATCTCTCTTTCCAAGTGAGGGACAATAACCACCTAAGTGTAGGATGATTGGTCAGCAATGCTTTGAAAGATGCACCTGTCCTAGTTTGATCTTCAGTACTGGAAGAAAAAAAGCAAATGTGAATGTTTTCCAAATCAACGTAGTCACTTTTTTCACCCTTAAAATAAAATTAAATAAAACCAGGAAGTTTATGACGGAACCTCAGGATTGCCTAATAGTAAATATCACATAGGACTCTGCCGGAACTAGAACCACAGAATGTACTCCTGGAAAGACATTTGTGCAGCCACTGTCTATCATACCTCTCTTTGCCTTTAAAAGCACATCTTTGTTTCACCCACTTTGAATATGCTCATAGTTTACTGTGGCACCCATATTTCCATTGCAGTGCTGTTCAGTTCCCAAATAAATATTATTACTCTTTAGGGAATCTCTCAGTTACTTTAGTTGATGCATTCTGCCCTGATTCTTTTTTTTAAGAGTAGGAAGAATTTATTGAGAGAAAGAAGAGCTTCTGTCTGAGGGACTGAAGTGGGCCTGGAAAGAGGGTTGCCAGCCAATCCCACTTTTGAAGGGTGTTTTATTGAGCAAAGCCACGAGCTTCCCTGATTCTTACAGCTTGGATCTTTTCATTATGATCTTTGTCACCCCAGGTTCAAAACTCATCTTTTCTGACAGAGTTTCTTATTAATTTTTACTGGTTTATTTAACTTTGATTGATCTCATTTCTGGCCACCATTCTGGGCTACTCTCATCCATGTCCCTGGATTCTAGGTTTCTCCTTAAATAAAAAACAAACTTATTATTTGTGGCTATTCTACAATCAATAAAAGTAAGTAGAAATACCACAAAGGAAAATGAACACAGTATGTGAATGGAAAATTTGAATAATAAACATGTAAGAGATAGTCAATCTGATTGAAAATCAAGGATTTGGTAATTATATTGATCCATTTTCACGTGTATGAAGTGTGATCAAAATGTACAATGAATGTTTGCCTAAAATTTTTTTACAGTATAAGAAACATTGTTATTAACCTCCATAAAATACTCTTCCTCACATCAAACACACTATTCCATGGTTCTTGCCAGTTTCTGAAACCATTCTTTAAGTCTTCTTTCTCGTCTCTACTTGTTGCAGTTAAAAAATATATGAGAACTGCTGCTGCTGGATGCCAACCAACAGACAGGAGGCACATAGAAACATTAAGTGTGTCCTTTTCTATGTCATCCACAGGATCTGGAGATGAGCGATTTCTGTACCTTCCCCAAAGTCAGGATGACCATGAGAGGTAAGTGGATTGAATAGGTTTAGAACATTGATCAGCCACGACTCAATGTTCAACCATCAAAATCCCAACTAAAGGTAGAAAAAAAGATTTTCAAAAGGTGATGGATTTGTAAAAACTGCTTGAAAATGTGATAAGAGTAGTGGCAGAAATGTAGTCAAAATGAGGGGTAGTATTTTAAAGATGATTAAGGGCAATGTGTCTTTTATAGCAATATATTTATTTTAAAAATTTTTTTATTTTAAAGAGAATAAGAAAATAAAGTAACAACAACATAGACAAAAGCAAAACAACAGAAAACAATAAAATGATACAGAGTTTCAAAGCAAAGTTATAGGAATTAACAGTGGTTGTTATATTTTGTTTCCTTTTTGTCTTTTTGAGACAGGATCTCAATATACAGTTCAGGCTGGCCTTGAACTCACAGTGATCCTCTTACCTCAGCCTTCTGAATGCTGTGATTATAGGTGTGTGATACCATGCCTGGTTATATTACATATTGTTTTCTTCAATAAAGTTCCTCAGATTAACAGATGTAGCAATGCAAGATTGAGCAAACCATTAAAGAGAATAAAAATAATAAAAAGCCGTTAGAAATGATACTGAGCTTCACTAAACAAAATGGTAGGAATCCACCAATGGTTCTTATATTATTGTTATTCAAATTAGTTGTTCAGATTACCAGATATAGGCATTGATATAAGCATGCAAAATTGGTCAAAAAATTTAAGCAGTAACTGTTCCTTTCAACCAACCAATAGACATCAGTAGTATAATTAACCCAGCTATCAATCTATCTAAATCTATCTATCTAAATCTATCTATTTATCATCTCTCTCTCTATCATCTACCTATCTATATCTATCATTATCTATCTAATCTATCTATCTATCTATGTATCATCTATTCCTTTCCTTTTCTTTTTCTCCTTTCCCTCATCCCAGTTTTTCCTTCCCTTAGAGTAATTTCTTTCCCTTTCACAATATCTGTTTTACTTTTTGTGCTTTATTTACTCTTTCAGGTTCTTACACTAGGGAGACAATACAATGTTTACACATTCGGGTCCAATTTGTTTCACTTATGAGTATGGTCTCTAGTTGCATGTGTTTACGTATGAAAGCCTTGAGTTAATCATTCTTATAAGTGAGTAACATTCCATTATATAAAAATATCACATCTTTTTTTAAACATTCCTTGGTTGATGGGCATTTGAGTTGTTTCCAAGACTTAGCTATGATAAACTGTGCTGCTATAAACATGGGTGCACATATATTGCTGTAGTATGAGGTTTTTAATTCTTCTGTGAAAATACCTAGAAGAGGAAAGCTGGGTTAAGTGGGAGCTCTAATCCTAGTTTTGTGAGGCATCTCCACACTGATTTTCACAGTGCTTTCAGCAGTCTACACTCCCACCAACAGTGGAGAAGGGTTCTTTTTTCCTCAAGCCCCTCCAACATTTGTTATTCATTGATTTCTTGATAAGATGGAATCTCTGGGATGAGTGTTGTTTTAATTTGCATTTCTTGAATGACCAATGATGTTGAACTTTTTTTTCATATATTTATTTTCCATTTGTGTTTCTTCATCTGAGAAGAGTATATTCATCTTAGATGCTCATTTTTTATTGGGTCTTTGAATTTTGTGGGCCTGATTTTTTTTTTATTCTTTATATGTTCTAAATAGAAGTCCTTTGTCTGAGGGAGAATTGGCTAAAATTCTATCCCAGTTTGTGTGTTTTCTTTTTACTCTGTTGGTGATTTCTTTTGATGTACAAAAACTTTTCGATAAGAGGAAATCCCAGTTGTTGATTCTTTGACGTATTTCCCATGCAGTTTTGTTCTTTTTCATGAACTCTCCAGCTACCACCTGTCTTAAAGATTTCTATCTATTATCTCTTGCAGTAGATTTAGTGTTTCTGTTTTAATATTTAGACCTTTGATCCATTTTTACTCTATTTTAGTGCATGGTGATAGACATGGGTCTAGTTTTAGTCTTTGGCATGTGGAAAGCCAGATTTTCCAGCACCATTTATTAAATAGGCTGTCTTTCTTCTAGTGAATGTATTTGGCCCCTTTGTCAAAGATCAGGTGACTGAGTGTGTTTTTCGTTGTGTCTGAATCTTCTCATCTGTTCTGTTGATCTTCGGGTCTATTTTTCTTTGCAAGTACCATGCTGATTTTATCACAGTAGCTTTGTAGTATAATTTCCAGCCAGGGATTGTGGTACCTCCTGCCTTTACTTTTTTGCCCAGGATTGCTTTTGCTATTCTAGGCTTCTGCTGATTCCAGATGAATTTTAGGAATGCTTTCTCCAGATCTATGAGGAATACTAATGGTTTGTGGGTTGGGATTGGTATTATATCTGTACAACAATTTGGGGGAGATTGGCCATTTTCATAATGTTGGTTCTTCCTATCCACAAGCAAGGAATATCTTTTCCATTTTCTGAAATCCTCTTTGATCTTCTTTTCAGAGTACTACAATTTTCACTGTATAGATGTTTTAATTCCTTTGTTAGATTGATTCCTAAGTATTTAATTTTTTTAGATGCTATTGTGAAAGGTATGGTTTCCCTAACTTCCCTCTCAGTGTGTTTGTTGCTGTGTGCAGGAATGGTATTGACTTTTGAGTGTTGACTTTATATCCAGGAATGCCACTGAACTTGGTTAATAAGTCTATAAGCCTTTCAGTGGAGTTTTTGGGGTCTTTTTTTTGTTGTTGTTTTTCTCCAGTACCGGGAACCGAACTCACTACCTTGTGCTTGCCAGGGAGGCACTTTTTGCTGCTGAGCTAAATCCCCAGCCCCTGTTTTTGGGGTCTTTTATGCACAGTGTGTCATTTGTGAATAATGATAATTTCACATCTTCTTATTCTATCCTTATTTCTTTTATTTCTCTCTCTTATCTAATTGCTGTGGCTAATATATGCAGAACTATATCTAATAGGAGTTGTGACAGTGGACATCCTTGTCTTATTGCTGATTTTAAAGTTAAAGCTATCAGTTTTTGTCCATTTCATATGATGTTGGTCATTGGTTTGTTCTAGATGGCTTTTATCAGCATAGGGTAAAGACCATCTATTTCTATTTTCTGCAGGGTTTTCATTATGAATGAGATTAAACTTTATCAAAAGCTTCTTCTGCATCTCTTCAGATAATTATGTGATTTTTGTCTTTGGCTGTATTGATGTTTTTAGTTGGAACACTCTGTAAAAGTCTACTAAGTCCATTTGTTCACAAGTTTGGTTCAGCTGTGCTATTTCTTGGCTGATTTTCTGTCTAGTTTCTCTACCTCTTTGGGACAATGGGGTGTTAAAGTCCCCTGTTATGATTGTGTTACTGCTTCTCTGATATTTCACATCTGTTAAAATTTTTCTTATACAGTTAGGTGCTCCAGTGTTTGGTGCATACGTATTTATGATTGTTGTCTCTTCCTCTTGCAGTTTTCCCTAATGAGTATGTAGTGATTGTCTTTGTCTCTTTTAATCATTCTCCGTTCAAAGTTCACATTGTGTGCAAACAAAATAGCAACCCTTGCTTTTTTCTGGGTTCCTGTCACACGGAGTATTGTTTTCCATCCTTTGACTTTCAGTCTATAGGTTCCTTTTGAGTTAAATGTATTTCTTGTGTACAGCGTATTGTTGGATTTTGTTTCTTGATTCACTCTGCCAGTCTGCTTCTTTTGATTGGTTTACTGAGGCCACTTACATTAGTGATTATTAATTTTTTTATTTTAAAAATAAAAGGAGGAAAACATTAACAGACATTTTACAACATATCAAAAGAACAGTACAGACAATACAGAGTTACAAACAAAGTGCTAGGGAATTAACAATGGTTGTTGTATTACATATTGATATCTTCAAAGT
>NW_004955447.1:4265576-4270000 GCF_000276665.1 Chinchilla lanigera | reverse complement strand
GCTGCCCATTTTTGGATTGGGTCTTTGAAGTTGGAGGGGCTGATATTTTTTAATTCTTTATATGTTCTAGATAGAAGCCCTTTGTCTGAGGGACAATCAGCTAAAATTTTTTCCAAGTTTGTAGGTTTTGTTTTTACTTTGCTGGTGATTTCTTTAGATGTGCAGAAACTTTTCAGTAGGATGAGATCCCAATTGTTGATTCTTTCAAGTTTTCACGTGCAGTTTGGTTTTTATTCATTAATGATATGTATTGGATTATCTTTGTAATGTTATTTCATGCTCCTCCTTATTATTTCATGCTTCCTCCTTTTTCCCCCTGTTTAATTGAGTGCTCTGCTTGGTGGTCCCTTTCTATTGTTGTTTTGGAAATTGTGATCATTTATATCTCTTTCTAGATTGCCTTTTAGTACTCTTTTAGGGTTGGTTTGGCACTAATGAATTTCTGTAGTTGCTGTTTGTCATGGAAATATTGTATTTCTCCATTAATTTTGAAGTAAAGCCTTCAGGGTACATCAGTCTGGGTTGGAAATTGTTTTCTTTCTGGACCTACAATATGTCACTCCAAGGTCTTCTTGACTTGATGCTTTGTGTTGAGAAATGTGCTGTGATTCTGATGGGCTTTCCTTTATAGGTGATCTGTTTCTTTTAACAGCTTTTAACATTTTGTTCTTTTGCTGAATTCCCAGGATCTTTGTTATTATGTGTCTGGATGTAGATTCATTTTGGTTAGGGCTAATTGGAGTTGTGTATGCCTCACATACCTGTATGTGAGCTTCTTCTCCCATGCTTTGGACATTTACTGCTATTATTTCTGGAAATAGTCTTTTTATGTATTCCTTTTGCTTCCTGCTCTTTTGTTGACACCTATCAGTCTTGTATTGTTTCTCTTCACCTCATCTTGCAGTTGTTGAGTTGTTATTTCCTAGTTTCTTATTATTTTTAAGATATCCTTCTGCAATCATAAGCTGCAATGCTTCCTTCAAGATGTGAAAGTCTATCTTCACTTTGTTCAAGTGGTTGTGGCAGCTTTTGATCAATTTTTAATTATGTGGATACCTGTTTGAATCTGTTTCATGCACTCTAATTGTTTCCTATATTGTTTATTCAAGGTTTCCATCATTTTTATGCTCCTTTATTTTTTATCTATATCTTCTTTAGATGGGCCGAGAAATTCTTTCATTATTGTTGTCATTTCTTTTTTATTACCAAAGAGATTTTTTTTTATTTTAAAAATAAAAGGAGGAAAACATTAACAGACAGACAACCTTTTTCAAAACACCAAAACAACAGTACAGACAATACAGAGTTACAAGCAGAGTGGTAAGAAATTAACAGTGCTTGTTGTATTACATATTGATATCTTCAAAGTGGTTTCTCATGAAAACAGGTAGAGACATGCAATATTGATCAATCAAGGACTCCTTGACAGTTTCTTTCAACAAAGAAATAGAAGACAGTAGAACAGCTATGTTAACTATCCTATATATACATACATACAAAATTTCTCCTTCTTTCCCTTCTCTTTTCCCATATTCCAGTTGCCCTTTACCCTTCAGTGTTTTCCTATCATTTCATAATTTCTATCATACCTCCTAGATTAAATTATCTCTTTCAGGTTTTACACTAGTGAGACAATGCAGTGCTTGCACATGCAGGTCTGATTTATTTTACTTATGAGAATAGTCTCTAGCTGTGACCATTTACCTATGAAAGCCTCAAGTTTATCTTTCTTTATGGCTGAGTAATATTCCGTTATAAAAAAGTACCACAATTTTCTTATCCAGTCCTCGGTGGATGGACATTTGTGCTGCTTCCACAATTTAGCCATTACAAATTGTGCTGCTATGAACACAGGTGCACATATATTGCTGAGATATGATCTTTTGGGAAAATAGCCAGAAGGGAATAGAATGGAACCTCTAGACCCAGTTTCCTGAGGAATCTCCAAACTGATTTCCACAGTGCTTTCACCATTCTGCAAACTCACAAACTTGGAAAATATTTTAGCTGACTGTCCCTCAGACAAAGGGCTTCTATCTAGAACATATAAAGAATTAAAAAAATCAACCCCCCCACATTCAAAGACCCAATCCAAAAATGGGCAGCTGAGATGAATACACACTTCTCAGATGAGGAAATACAAACTGCAAATAAATGCATGAGAGAATATTCAACATCATTAGTCATTTTAGAAATGCAAATTGAAACAACATTGAGATTCCATCTTACCCCAGTAAGAATGGCTGGTATTAAATCAACAAATAACACATGCTGGCAAGACTGTGGAGAAAGAGATTATTTCTGATCTGATTTCTTCCATGGCCTGATGGAGTTGTTTCTTTATTTCAGTTGCTATCATTTCAGAAATTTCAAGTGTGTGACTCCCAAGCTCTTCTATGTTGATGTCTCCTGGAGTTATTCTGAGTAGGGTGAAGGTGAGATTGTATTTTTCTACTTTTCTTTTTATTTTTTAAGATCTAGAGCCAGGAATGTAGCTTTATGGAATTGTACCTGCCTAGCAAGCATGAGGTCCCAATTAATTGCCAGTACCAAAGATCTAGAGGTTCCCTGGGGCTCAGCCTCACTTCTGCAATGATGTGGGAGTGGTGGGGCAAGGTTCCTGAAGCTCCCAGGTGCTCAGTGTGGCTCCTGCTATTGTGGGAGATGGGTGGTAGTGACCCCCTGACATCTCTGGTGTTGTGCATGGGTCAAGGTGGCTCTCACATCAGTCAGGAAGGGGTAGGAGTGACTCACTAAGGTTTCCTAAGCTGGCCAGGGGTTTTTTAGGCTCCTGTGAGGGTGTGAGGGAGCATGGTCACCAAGGCTCCCAGAGCTATCAGGGGCTCAGCTTGGCTGCCACACCCAATAGTAGTAAATTTAAAAAGTGAAATAGTCACTAAGTTATTTTTATCACACTTCACAGATAGTCCTCTAATCATAAGTGGGTTACATGCTGATAAAATCTAGTGGAAAGAAGAAATATATTTAAAATATACTTAGCAATGGAATATATAGCCTCACAGCTTAGCAAGACAGTA
This sequence comes from Chinchilla lanigera, assembly GCF_000276665.1. Taxonomy (NCBI): domain Eukaryota; kingdom Metazoa; phylum Chordata; class Mammalia; order Rodentia; family Chinchillidae; genus Chinchilla; species Chinchilla lanigera. Next base: position 4,266,962 of record NW_004955447.1, on the reverse strand, counting down.
CACTGTAGAATATCATCTCTTTACTCTCCTGACTGAATGCTGCAACTCACGGCTAACGGCCAGCATTGTGAGGACTTCTCACCCATGGTTTCAACTGAATATGTATGGACTTTATACTGTCACAAGTTCGAAAAGTCATGTCAAACCATCATAAGCCAATGACTGTCTGTAGATTAATGTTCACCATAAGTGAGGCACCATCTAATTGACTACTCTTGTAGTGAGATGAGGTTGGAATACAGTAGTGATGTTTGCTGCATAGAATGGACCCAACAAAGCAGACTCCCTTTAAGTAATACTGTGGTAGGTCCTGCTGAAATGAAAAGTGCCATCTGCCATTATGTAAATTCTTACTGTACATTTGAATATCAGGGAAGTGACCACCAGCAGTGCTGAAAGACCAGGAAGTCACATCCAGGATGTCTTCATCAGAACCTGTGTATGCTCCCTCATTGAACAACTTTATTTTTTAGAGAAATCTATGCCTCTTATTCATGTAAAGTTTACATTGATGCAGGTCCTAAAGGGCATTGAGATCCTATAAATGAGAAATTATAAACATTGTTAAAATATTGTTTTAAATATTATACCTGCTGTACTAATTTTCAGTTTATAATTTCTCAGCTCCAAATATATCTTTTTGATCTTGAATTTGGAAACTGGAAACATTTCTTTGGCCAAATGAATAAATGCTGAGCTTTGCCAAAAGAGGGCACTAGGCCAACTCTCCTCTGCTGCTCAGGTGAAGGAGCAAGGCACACCCCACATTTCTGACAGTGTGTTAATGCTGACAGGAGAGGAAAATAGATTGTTTCCAGATTGTTGGTTTGCCATCTGAGACAGAAGCCCAAATCCAGCCAGTGCTGCCCTCGACCACAACAGCCAGCAGTACCACATTGTGGGAATGAGAAAAGAGAAATATTCTTCTATCATACTTTGGCAGGGAGATCTGTGCTGATACCCAAGGCATGCTTGAAGCCCTATTTTAGGGATGTCTGGCCCAGTTAGGACTTAACTAGGAGAACTTTATGGATTTAGTCTTTTTGTTGCTGCAGCATGGAGCATGACCACCTTGATCTTTGCTGGGTCCTAGGGCCACCTGCTGTGAAACAACAATCTTTTGAGGTCTCATGAAGCTGTGTGTGTGTGTATGTGTGTGTGTGTGTGTGTGTGTTTTGAGCCAATTTTAAAATTTATTTCTTGTACTAATATCTAATTTAAACACATATGTTTTTCAGTTACTGTAGATGGAAGCACCTTCAGAATTTTCAGAACTCTCCATGAGTTCTTTACATATGTTGCAGACCTTAGGTAAAAAGATCTTGGGAATATCTTCTTGAGTAATGCCCAGCCTTTGTGTATGAGAGTTTGCCTATATATATATAT
>NW_004955447.1:4253802-4265476 GCF_000276665.1 Chinchilla lanigera | reverse complement strand
GCTTTTGCCGCTGAGCTAAATCCCCAGCCCCAGTTTTCCTATATTTTGATTTGCTTTAAAATGTGCAAATAAGTTTTCATGCAGTGTGTGTGGTTTTTCAAGAATTTGTGGAAGTTCCTGAATGCCAGAGACAAGTATGATTGTATTTCCCTGATTACAACAGCCATGGGGCTGATTGGTACTGTCTGAGCCAGGAAAAAATGGGGGCATGCTGCATGCTTGAACCTGTGAAAAACTGAGGAAAGCTCCATTGCTTGCCCCTGGATTAATGACTTTAAACGATTTTGTTGTATTCTATTTTTCCTCCTTTTCCTTTTGAAAAGTACACAAGGGCAATCTTATAGACATACATTTTAAGAGATTATGGGTAATTCAGTGTCTACTACCAAAACATCACCTCCAAGTTGTATTTTACAAAGTTGGCACCATTTAAAACAAAATGAGAAGGTTGACTTTGTATTTCTCTACATTGGGGATAATGAATTAAAAGTCTCAAACATAATTTTTTTTTCCTTTTTTACCAAGGAGGGAATATGGATACAGATTATATGTAATAATCTACCTCTTTTTATCTTTCCTCCTTTTGACTTTTCACTGGTTTAACTCTGTGATATTAAACTATAGTATTTTAAAAATTGTCTGTCATGCTTTACATATATATGTAAAAGGTCCTAATGAGTACTCCAAAGAGAATTTTAACTGACTAGTTTATAGTTATAAATCAAAAGGCAAAAGATGATTATAATTTAACATGGCCAACACAGCTAAAAAAGCAATATCACTTCATGTAATTGTTTTATATGTCATACACACTTTTTCATGTACTTGTTAATGTTTGAAATAACTAGCTAAAATATACACAACTGCTCCAAATTTTTACATTTTTTGAGCTCCTATTATTTTTTGTTTATTTGTATTTTTGCTCTTACAGATTTTTAGCTCTCCTTGTGTGCCTAAAAGGACTGGTTATGCTGAGTTCAAAGGTTACTAAACACACTTGAGACAATACAAGGTGTGTCTTTAAAACCCAGTCATCATGCCAAGGAAAGTGTTAGGTCCAAAGTTTACATGGATATGTCAAAGAACCAACAACTGGAATCTCATCCAACTGAAAAGTTTCTGCACATCTAAAGAAATCACCAGCAGAGTAAAAAGAAAACCCACAAATTGGGAAAGCAATTTAGCTGACGGTCCCTCAGACAAAGGTCTTCCATCTAGAATATAAAGAATAAAAAACATCAGCCCTCTCAAATTCAAAGACCTAATCCAAAAATGGACATCTGAGATGAATACACACTTCTCAGATAAAGATACAAATGGCAAATAAATACGTGAGAAAATGTTCAACATCATTAGTCATATAAGAAATGCAAATTAAAACAACATTGAGATTCCATCTCACCGCAGTAAGAATGGCTAGCATTAAGAAATCAAGCAAGAACAAATGCTGGAGAGGCTGTGGAGAAATAGGAACTCTTGTCCACTGTTGGTGTGAATGCAGACTGGTAAAACCACTGTGGAAATCAATTTGGAGATTTCTTATCAAACTAGGTCTAGAGGTCCCATTCAATCCAGCTATTCTCCTCCTGTATTTTCCCAGAAGATCTGAGAACCTCATATTATAGCAATGTATGTGCACCCGTGATTATAGCAGCACAATTTGTAATTGCTAAATTGTGGAAGCAACCCAAATGTCCATCCACTGAGGAATGGAGACAAAATTGTGGTACTTTAACATAATGGAGTATGACTTAGCTATAAAGAAAGATAAATTCGAGGATTTTATAGGTAAATTGTCACAACTACAGACCATACTCATAAGTGAAATAAATCAGACCTCCATGTGTAAGCAAAGTGTTCTCTCACTAGTGTAAGAACCTGAAAGTGTGAATAAAAATTACTAGGTATGATAAACATTGTGAAACGAAAGGAAAATGCTCAAAAGTAAAGAGCAACTGGGCTGAGGGAATAGAGAAAATAAAGAAGAGGGAAATGATGTATGTGTGTATATGCAGGATAGCTAGCATAGTTTTACCACTGACTTCTATCGCTTTACTGAAAGGAACAGTTAATGCTTACCTATTTGATCAATCTTCATGTCTCTATTTGTTTTCCTGCAAAACTAATTTGAAGATATCACTGTGTAATACAACAACCATTGTTAATTTCCTACTACATTGGCTGTAATTCGGTATTGCTTGTATTGTTCTTATGCTATTTTGTAAATGGAGGTGTGTTTGTTAATATGTTTTCCTTCTTCTATTTTTAAAATAAATTTATAAAAACAAAGTTTACATGAAACTTGAAAATAAAAAGCCAGAAAATTTGATTTCACAAGTGTTATGTATAATCTTAGGGTGTACATGTTTATGTCTTCCTTTGAATGTAAAAGATATATTTAAATTTATGTAAATAAGTAGACCCTCAGCTAATTAGCCCAAAAGCCTTTTGTTCACATGATTTAACATACAAATTAGTTTGGCTGGTGTTATGCCTTTATCTAGATGTGCACAAAAGCTGCTTGAGCTCAAAGGTGGGACTTTTCAGACAGTGCTTGTTCTAGGATATGTGACGCTGGCATTAAATTGTGTGATGCTGAGATTATGAGAGTGTAATTGGTAAATTATTCTATTGATTAGTTAAGCATAGTTCCAGGTGTAGATAATAGGACGGTCCACCATGGGTGTGAAGAGCACCACCCAAAAGGCAGGTAGGTTGAAAGAGATCAAATGGAAATGCAGTAGCTGCTGCTGCTTTGCTACTTCACTACTTCATTGCCTTCCTCCTGCCACAAGTTATTTCTCCTCCGCGATGCCTTTCTGCCATGTCCCCTACCATGGAGTGAAACTTCTACAAATTGTGAGTTGAAATCATCCTTTTCGCCTTTAACTTTGGGTGTCTGGTATTTTGTCTTAGCAATGAGAAAAAGTAACTATGATGGTTGATAAGATAAAAGTAAGGGCAACTTTAAAATTATTACCATACATTTTGCCTAGGTTATTAACCAACTAGACAATATATATTCTTTTTAAAAAGTTGGAGATGAAATATCCTTTGCTTTCTATATTTAAAGTACAAGAAATTCCAAGGTTTTTCTTTAGTAAAAAAAGAAAACAGTCTTAAAGTATTATCTATTCTAGTCTAATATCTTGGCTGTCATAAATCATCTAAAATAATTATTAAAATAAGTACACAAAGTACAATTAATTCTTACAAATATTTGTGGAAATATGTGAGTCATTAGCTGCTAAATTCCAGTATTCTTGGTTTAAAGTTGAACTGAACACAATTTTGGGGACTATTAAACCAGTTTTATTATATATATAATAAAATTTTAACTCTTTTCAAAGAGTTAAAATTCAGATATATGCCTCTGTAAGAAGAATCACACACACACACACACACACAATTTTTCCCTATAGGGTGGCTTCTTGCACCTGAGAAACTATCACACAAATCTTCCCTTCTTTGGCTAAGAAAGCCTAGTTATGCATACTGGTTCATACGTATAATCCCACAACTCAGGAGACTGAGGTAGGAGGATCCAAAATTTGAACCTAGCCTGAACAGCTTAGTGACTTAATGAGACCCTGTCTCCAAGCAAAATATACAAAGGACTGTGGATATTGCTCAGTGTGAGGGCCCTGAGCCGTCTCCAGAGCTCCAGGACAGGAAAAACAGCAGCTTCCTAAACCAATTTGCTTTGGTTTTCTACCATGATGAGGGACCCTTCTAATTTTCCCTGGTATCTTATTTTTCCTCACCACAGAAATATTACTTAAAAATTATTACATATGTATTTGAATTGGTTATAATTAAGAGGTTATATGATTTTCAAAATTCAAAATATAATGAACATACGTAAAACTGAAATCTCATCTAGACAAGGTTTTCTAAGGTTGATGTACTCTTCGTAAAAATTTGCAAAACTAGGACTAAAAAGCTGCAATTTTATATTTTATCAAGATTATATCATATTTTCTGATATTAGGCTTTTAATTGTTTTTCTTGAAAGCTTTTTCGAACATTAAAAATTTAATTAAATGGTAGTTTGTTATAATGTCATTTTATTGACCCAACTGTAACTAAATATTCCATATGTCTGAGGTTTGTCAAATGTATGAAGTTCATGGATTTAAAAATACATAAATTTACTCTGTATGGTCTCTTAGGTACTTTCCCACTGCTGAGACAAAATACTCAACCTTCACAAGTTAAAGGAGGAAAGGTTTATTTCATCTCATAGATGTAGAAGTTTCAGTCCAGAGTTAGCTGGTTGTAGAGCAGGCAGCAAAGCAGAGGGGCATCAGAGAGGAGCAACAGTCCACGGGAGGGCATACAGAAGGCAGCAAGCAGCAAGCGTCAGCAGCGGCAAGCCTCCTTTTATATTCTGTCCAGGCTACATCACACACAGGATGGGCCCTCGCAGTACACACACTCAGAATTATAGCAAACCAATTAATGGAGTAATCCACTATTACACACATTTTTTTTCCCAGTATCACACACTCTAAATTCAACCACTTCTGAAAATTCCCATATATGAGGACATGAGGTTGGTGGTGTTATCTAGATACAAGCCATAACATGCTTCCCCTGGCCTTACAAAAACTGATGAGCATCCCTTTATTCAAAATGCAGTTAGTCCATCTCTAAGTGTTGTAAAAGTTCTAACAGTTTCAACATTGCTGAAAAGTCCTAGTCCAAATTCTTTTATGACACTTAAGACAGACTCTTCGCATGAGCCTCTGTAAGAAGAAAAGAAGGTTAAATACTTCCAAAATAAAATGGTGCATTCCTATTTCAAATAAGGGGATCAAAAGAGTGGGACCAAAATAAAGCTCAAATCCAACTGGGAAAACATTAAATCTTATAGTTTCATGTCCTTCATCCAGGGTGACCTGTGGCAAGATGTGAATTCTGAATGGCATGTGGGTGACTACACCACTACAGCACTTTCAGTAGTTGTAGCTCTCACAGCTTTCTCTTGGGCTGACTTCATTAACTCCTTTCAGCTTTCTTCCTATAACCCACATTCCTGGCTTCTCCAACCTTCTGAGACCTCCACTGTACCTTTAACTTCACACTCACAGTTTCACACACTGCCCTCTCTGAGGCACACTGCCTGGACTCCCAGGCATTCTTAAATCTGGGTGGAGGCCTTCCTTTCCACACAACTATTGCATTGTGCATTTGCCTAAAATCAGTACACAGGGATGACACTAAGGTTGGCCACAAGCTGGAATAGTAACCAAGCTTCCTTCTTTCTTGCTGTAGGAGTAGAGTGCTTGGATTGCTGAGTCCTATGAACCAAATCTAGAGGAACAAATTTTCTGTGTTGCCATCTTTGTTTTACATGATACTTTGGGGGCTTTCTTTGTAAAGCAAAGTCTTTTACTTTTGCAACTTTGAGGCTGCAAAGGGTGGAGTCTTTTTAGTTCTTGTGATGTTCTCAAGTCATCTTTTCTCCTGTCCTGTTTTTTCACCAAGTTTTCCCTATGCTGCATTTTCGCAGTCAACAGTTTTCTAGAGCTTCTTATCTGGCCAAAATCAAAACCTTTAAAATCATTCTGGCCTCTTTGTTCCTCATTCTCAACACAGATCTGGCCACAAGACCCAGCAGCAGTTACACCACCACCTCAATATTATCATTTTATTATGAGCAATAGAATACTGATTGTTAAATCCTCAGAATTAACCTGAATATGATTGAGTTGTATCATGTAGTAGACTTTCAGTAAATGTTTGCTTTCATAGTTTCATTTTATTGTCAGTACTGTTATTTTAGTATTTGGACAGTGTTCAATATTTTACCTTGAGGCATTTCAATTGCGTTTATTTTTACTGTGGAAGTGATTATAGACTAAGAGACAGGGAAGGAAGATCAATGTGGTGATAAGACAAATGAACTCCAAACCAGAAAGTATTTAATACAATGCTATAGCAGTAGCAATGGAGATAATTCTATCCCAATTATTTCAAATGCAGATTGAGATTTTTAGAGGAAAGATGTCTTCCTGATATGATTTTATACCATAATAGGAAAAGATTATAATGCAGAAGTTGCTTAATTAAATTAAGAAATGAATACAGTGTATGTTATATGACATACATTTAATCAGATAATTCAGGCAGTATCTTCACTTTTGAACACCAGCATTAGTACAAAAGAACAAATGTGCTACAGAAACGTACTTTCACAATAATCATGAAATAAAATACATTTTTTTTCCTGAATAAATGTGCCTCATGGTGCTAATTAGAATGAATAATAGTTGTTCAAAAATTGAAATTACACTGTTTTTCTTTATGAGCTATTATTATCAATATAATCTCAAACAGTGTTGTACTTCTCTTCCAAGTCATTTGAAATGCATGGAAATTATATATTATAGTAATGTAATTAAATGTAATTTTATTATTGTGGGTCACGGGGTCCTGGATGGGTTCCTAGGTTCTTGTGCATAACAAACAAAGAATTAGACCTGGAACATAATGGTAAGGAAACAGCAGCAAAGTTTCATTAGATAGTTGTATGCTTAGAGTCAGTGGGCTTGTTCAGCCAAAAGGAAAATGGCATGAGTGCTGAGGGCATGTGTTTAGGGATTTGAAATGTTGCATGAGATCTAGAGCACCTCCTCTTATTTCTTACAGAACACGATTGACAGGGACTGGGTGATGTGAGCCACATCTACTGTGCGTGTCCTTTCCCATAATTCACTGTGTTATAATGGGATGAATGAGATGTATTCTATATGCATGAACATTCAGTGATCTCCAGGTGGAGAAAGGTTACTGTGTGTCATGCAGAAGGTCTGGCACACACCTATCCTGGTTTAGGAATTTGGAATTTTCCAGGATAGGCTCAGAGGTGTTTGTTTTTCTTATCTTGCCTCTGGGTATTAGGCCTTAGGACAAAGATTGAGGAGATTGTGCTGGAGTTTTGCCCAATGTCAGGTGAGTGAAGGGGAGTGGTCCAGCAGGAAGTGGAGCACAGAAATCTCATAGCCCCAGCTGCACCTATATTATTTCTCTCCCAAAGATCTTGTCCCCCAAAATTTTTAAAGGAGGCTGAGGGTGGAATACCCCTGTTCTATTGATGCTTCCTGATGAATAGGGGCTCTGGTCCAACCTGTACAGAGATCTTGGAACCCGTGTCCTGCCTGATCTAGTGGGCTAAGGAAGCCATAATGTTCTGAGAATTCATTGATAAGCTCTAGGTATGAAGGTGAGTTTTGTTGCTTCACTTGGGTCATCATTTCTAGTTTAATGGCTATTAAACAAGTACTCCATTTCTTGGTCGGATGTAACGAAAGCCTGTTCACCAGCTTTAATAACAATAGAACTTTTCATTGTTTCAAGCAAAGTTTCTCTGGCAGCCAATGTGGGAAAACCAGTCCTGAGACACAGTGGACAGAAGCAGCCTCCGTGTGACACCTGCAGATGCTGCCTCCATAAATCACAATTTGAATCCTAAACAGTAGGGAAATAGGCGATCATCTGAATTGCTTTTGTAATCTTTTCCTTCTTCTTCTGTCCTCTTCCTTTCTTCTTTCCCATTCTGAGGTTTTTATATGTATGTAAACTTAAATTCTTCAGCCACTGTTTTTCTTTTTCTTCTCTCTCTTTCCTAAAAGTATTCAATCCCCTCTGTCTTTTTCCTTCTCTTTCTCTGAGGTTTTCATCTGTTGGAAAATTTAAATCCTTAACTGTTGTGATATGAAGTACTCTGCCTGCAGAAGGGGAGGGGAGCACCCTGTTGGTGTGTTGTGTGTGTGTGTGTGTGTGTGTGTGTGTGACCTGTGTGCTGATGCTGATCAAAAGGGAGGGGGAAAATAAATCATGCCTGAGCTACTGGGTTGACAAAGGCCCAAATCCCACCATACTGGTCTCCCCTCCACTCTGGGCAGCAACACTGCACCAGGGCAGGGTGGGGGAGAGTCATGTACTGTGTTTTCCACTGATGCATTTGGAGGAAAAAGTGAATGGTGACTCATTTATTTGGCATAACTATCCAGAGTCTACATTTTTCCTCTCCTCCTAAGTGATCAGCTCCAAGCTGTGCTGAGAGGAAGGAGACAAGGATCTCCTTCACTGGACTACAGCTTAAAGCTACATACCATCAGGGATTTGTCCATAGGCCCATCCATATAAAGGGCTCCATTTAATCTCTCTGTGGCTGTCCACATGGCACATACACTATGATCTTCCTCGGTTCCAGAGCAATTTGCTCCCGAATTAAAGCTTCTCAGTGTACTCCTCTGAGGTCCCATTTGGTTGCTTCTCTAATGCTGCCATACTCCCTCCAGCTTGTTTGTTTTTGGTATTGTTAGATGATTTTAGCCTTATGTTTATTTCTTTATAAAAAAGAGTATGTTCTTTTTTAGTTACTATAAGTGGAGGCATCTCTCAGCTTTTCAAAACCATCCACACATTCTTTTTACATGTTACAGGACCTTAGATAGAAGGGGCTACTTTTAAGATGGAACCCAGCTGTTGTGTTTGACTTTTTTTCTTGCCTTTTTAATCTATGGTGAAAGATTTAAAGACATATTTGCATTTTTTTCAGGGAAGCTCAATGCCTGGTAGTAGCTGTACGCCTGTGGCAAGGATTTTTGTCCTCTTGTTATCACAGCAATAGGACTGACCAGTGTTACTGGACTCCATATTATATTTCTGCATGACAGGCAGAGACATGTAGACTAGTCATGACAGAAAGTTGGGTCACGCTGCCCTCATGGCCTGACCCCAGGAACATTAGCAACCTAATAAGCTTCTACCTTTTCTCTATTTATTTCTTTTTAGAAGTGTGTACAGTACATCTTAAAGATGTACAGTATATCTTACTAGATTATAGATAATTCAGTGTCTATCTCTAAAATGTTACCTATAGCTTGCATTTTCCAAAATGGGGACTAGTTAACATGGATTTTCTCTATATTTCTCTAAATGTAAGTTAAAAAATAAAAATTTAAGTTTACAAACGACTTTATAATGAAGAGATAAAAAGTAAGCAAATACCTCATTTAACAAACTGCAGCTCCTCTTTTCGCCCTTTTTGATGCATCTACTGTAAGTCTATGATGTGTAGTGAAAAAACAAATGGAAGAGGCTAGATCAAAAAACCTTTCCAGGAAAAAAAAATAATGATGATCAAAATGAAAGTCATTAAACAAGACACAGATGAAAAATAGAAGAGCTTAGCAAAATGATAGAAAGCACAAATGACCAGCACAGGAAAGAAATGGAATGCTGAAGCACATCCAAACAGAAATCAAGGGGATTAAAAACTCCACTGAAAGTCTACCCAACAGACTGAATGAAAGGTGAGGTAAAATATCAGATCTAGAAGACAAAGACTAAAACTGGACCCATGCCTATCACAGTGTACTAGACTAAAATTAAAATGGATGAAAGATCTAAATACTAAAACAAAAATACTAAATCTGGAAAAGAGAATAGGTTTTAAGACAGAGATGTAAGTAAAGATTTCATGAATAAAACATCAATTGAACAGAAAATAATACAAAGAATCAATAATTGGGATCTCATTCTATTAAAAAGCTTTTTCACAGCAAAAGAAATCACCAATGAAGTGAAAAGGCAACCTAGAGAGTGGGAAAATATGTTTGCCAGTTGTCATAAGACAAAGGACTCATATCTAGAACATACAAAGAATTTTAAAAAACTGACCCTGTAAATTTAAAGACCCGATCCAAAAATGGATATCTAAGATGAATACACATTTCTCAGATGAAGAAATACAAACAGTCAATAAATATGTACATTATTGGTCATTCAAGAGGTACAAATTAAAGCAACACTTAGATTCCATCTCACCCCAGAAAGATGGCTATTATTAAGAAATTAACAACAAATGCTTGCGGGGCTCTGGGGATAAAGGAACTCTGCTCCACTGTTGGTGGGAGTGTAGACTGGTGCAACTACTGTGGAAATCAGTGTGGAGAGTCCTCACAAAGCTAGGATTAGAGATCTTATTCTTCTCAGGTATTCCCTTTCTGGGTATTGTCCCAGAAGAATTAAAAACATCATACCACAACAATATATGTGCACCCATGTCTATAGTAGCACAATTTGTTATAGCTAAATCTTGGAAACAACCCAAATGCCCATCAACTGAGGAATGGATGAAAAAGATGTGGTATTTTTTATACAATGGAGTATTACTCTGCCACAAAGAAGGATAAACTGGGGACATTTCTAGGTAAATGGAGGCAACTTTAGACCATACCCTTGAGTGAAATAAATCTGATTTGCATGTGTAACCATAGCATTGCATCCCTGAAATCAGAAATTGAAAGAGTAAATAAGAACCAAAATGTGCAATAGATAATTTGAAAAAGGATGAATTGTTCTGAAGGAAAGAGGAGCTAGGGTGGGAGAAGGGGGAAAGAAGGAATGGGAAAAGTAAAAAAAGATAAAAAATGATAAGATGAAGCAAAGGTTTGTAGGTCGAGAGGGGTAGAGGAGTTGAAGCGAGGAGAAGAAATTGGGAAAAAAGAAGAATCAAAGTATATCATGTACAGATACAAGTTCCCTATGATGAATATGATCATTATGTGTATCTAAAATGTACCAATAAACTTGATTAAAGAAAACAATTCTTTCTTTTAAAGAGTATTTTGAAAGTTTCAGAATTTTGAAAATTTATTCAGACTGATGATGATTTTCCAGATTCTGTGACTTTTACTTTCTTTATAAAAAATGATAGGTGGGGCTGGGGATTTAGCTCAGCAGCACAGAGCCTGCCTGGCAAGCACAAGGTGATAAGTTTGATTCCTGGTACAAGAAAAAAAAAAAAAAAGAAATTTATCTCCTAAAACAAAAATGATACATGGCTTGATTTGATTCAGCAAACTTTATTTATAAGCCTTTGGCTTATAATGCAACTATAACATATCTGAAGTAGAAAATGCCAATTTTTTTTCATTTACATGTTAATCATGTTACATTTACGACATGTTAGGTAGCTTATGTGAAGAATAACTTCCCTGTGCAAATGCTTTCATGTTATTTTTATCGGTACTAGTTAATGGGATTTTTATTTTGTTATATATTACAATTATGTTTAGGAATTTTCCATGTTAATCCAGTCCCTCTTTCAACTTCTTGATGTAGATCATTCCTCCTACTCCATTTCACTGGAGGAGAAGCTGCATTTTAGTGTAAGTAACACACCCAACGCCACATTATCCTGGACAGGCTCACAGGGGTGTGCATTCAAGCTGTGCATCATGAGGTGCAAACTCTTAACTAACATACTGTGCTGATGGGTTACTTTTCTTTTTATTAAAGTCATGTCAAAGGGATATATTTCATAATTATTAGCTATTTTTGGTTACAAAATTAAAATGGCTAATTTAAAATATATATTTCACTTACCTATCACTGTGTAACAAACCCCTCCCAAATGTAGAAACTTATGGGTTTATTATATCTCTCACATGTGCTGCCTCAACCAGGGAGGTCTTGAAGAGGATGTCTCAGGTCGATATTATTATATGGTGGTGGGTGCTATTTCTATACAAAGATCATTCACTTTCTTTTTTTTAATTTTAAAAATAAAAGGAGGAAAACATTAACAGACTGACAACATTTTATAAAATAGTAAAAGAACAGTACAGACAATACGGAGTTACAAACAAAGTAGTAG
>NW_004955447.1:4191069-4253575 GCF_000276665.1 Chinchilla lanigera | reverse complement strand
TTTTTTGGTTTTTCTCTGGTACCGGGAACCAAACTCACGACCTTGCGCATGCCAGGCAGGCGCTTTTGCCGCTGAGCTAAATCCCCAGCCCCAGTATCTTCATTTTTTTGAATACCAGCATTAGTGCAAAAAAAGAATGAATGTGCTAGAGAAATATACTTTCACAATAATCCATGAAATAAAATGTTTTTTACTGAGTAAATGTGCCTTGTCATGCTAATTAGAATGGATAATAGTTCTAAAAAATTTGAAATTACACTATTTTTCTTTATGAGTTATTATTATCAATATAATCTCAAATACAGTGTTGTACTTCTCTTCAAAGTCATTTGAAATGCATGGAAATTATATATTATAGTAATGTAATTAAATGTAATATTATTATTGGGGGTCACGGGGTCCTGGATGGGTTCCTAGGTTCTTGTGCATAATAGACACAGAATTAGACCTAGAACATAATGGTAAGGAAACAGCAGCTAAGTTTCATTAGATAGTTGTATGTTTAGAGTGAGTGGGCTGGTTCAGCCAAAAGGAAAATGGCATGAGTGCTGAGGGCACGTGTTTAGGGATTTGAAATTTTGCATGAGATCTAGAGCACCTCCCCTTGTACTTTACAGAACATGATTGACAGGGACTGATGTGAGGCATGTCTATTGTACACGTCCTTTCCCATAATTCACTGTGTTATAATGGGATGAATGAGATGCATTCTATATGCATGAACATTCAGTGATCTCCAGGTGGAGAAAGATAAACTGTGTGTCATACAGAAGGTCTGGAACACACCCACCCTGGTTTAGAAATTTGGAATTTTCCAGGGTAGGCTTGGGGGTGTTTGTTTTTCTTATTTTGCCTCTGGGTATTTGGCCTTAGGACAAAGATCAGGGAGTCTCTGCTGGAGTTTTGCCCAATGTCAGGTGAGTGAAGGGGAGTGATCCCGCAGGAATTGGAGGAGGGCAATCTCATAGCCCCAGCTGCACCTATATTATTCCTCCCCCAAAGATCCTGTCCCCCAAAATTTTTAAAGGAGACTGAGGGTGGAATACCCCTGTTCTATTGATGCTTCCTGATGAATAGGGGCTGTGGTCCGACCTGTACAGAGATCTTGGAACCCCTGTCCTGCCTGATCTAGTGGGCGAAGGAAACCATAATCTTCTGAGAATTCATTGATAAGTTCTAGGTGTGAAGGTGAGTTTTGGTGCTTCACTTGGCTCATCCTCTTTAGTTTAATAGCTATTAAATAAGTACTCCATTTCTTGGTCAGATGTAATGAAAGCCTGTTCACCAGCAAGACACTAATAAACATAGAACTTGTCATTGTTTTAAGCAAAGTTTCTCTGGCAGCCAAAGTGGGAAAACCAGTCCTGAGACACGGTGGACAGAAGCAGCCTCCGTGTGACACCTGCAGATGCTGCCTCCATAAATCACACACGTCTGAATCCTAAACAATTGGGAATAGGCGATCATCTGAACTGCTTTTGTAATCTTTTCCTACTTCTGTCCTTCTCTTCCTTCTTTCCCACTCTGAGGTTTTTATATATCTGTAAACTCAAATTCTTCAGCCACTGTTTTTCTTTTTCTTCTCTCTCTTTCCTAAAAGTATTCAATCCCCTTCTGTCTTTTTCCTTCTCTTTCTCTGAGGTTTTCATCTGTTGGGAAATTTAAATCCTTAACTTTTGTGATATGAAGTAGTAGGGACAGATAGTGAGCTAGGGGATGTGGAGGGATGAACAGGAGCTGGACTTTTTGCATGGCTCCAGGCAATGGTTACTGTTTCTCTGCCTGTGGAGGGGAAAGCGAAGCACCCCGTTGGTGTGTGTGTGTGTGTGTGTGTGTGTGTGTGTGTGACCTGTGTGCTGATGCTGATCAAAAGGGAGGAGAAAAATAAGTCATGTCTGAGCTACTGGGTTGACAAAGGCCCAAATCCCACCATACTGGTCTCCCCTCCACTCTGGGAAGCACCACTACCCCAGGGTGGGGTGGGGGAGAGTCATGGACTGTGTTTTCCACTGATGCATTTGGAGGAAAAAGTGAATGGTGACTCATTTATTTGGCATAACTATCCAGAGTCTACCTTTTTCCTCTCCTCCCAAGTGATCAGCTCCAAGCTGTGCTGAGGAGAAGGAGACAAGGATTTTCTTCACTGGACTACAGCTTAAAGCTACATACCATCAGGGATTTGTCCATAGGCCCATCCATATAAAGGGCTCCATTTAATCTCTCTGTGGCTGTCCATGTGGCACATGCAGTATGATCTTCCTGAATCCCAGAGCAATTTGCTCCCACCTTAAATCTTCTCAGTGTACACCTCTGTGGTCCCATTTGGTTGCTTCTCTAATGCTGCCATACTCCCTCCAGCTTGTTTGTTTTTGGTATTGTTAGATGACTTTAGCCTTATGTTTATTTCCTTATATAAAACAGTATGTTCTTTTTAGTTACTGTAGATGGAGGCATCTCTCAGCTTTTCAAAATCGTCCACAAGTTCTTTGTATATGTTACAGGACCTTAGATAGAAGGGCTTATTTTTTAAGTGGAGCCCAGATGTTGTGTTTGACTTCTTTTTCTTGCCTTTTTAATCTATGGTGAATGATTTAAAGACATAGTTGCATTTTTTTCAGGGGATCTCAGTGCCTGGAAGTAGCTGTATTCCAGTTGCAAGGATTTTTGTCCTCTTGTTATCACAGCAATAGGACTGACCAGTGTTACTGGATCCCACATTATATTTCTGCATGAGAGGCAGAGACATGTAGACTAGTCATGACAGAAAGTTGGGTCATGATGCCCTCATGGCCTTACCCCAGGAACATTGGCAACCTAATAGGATTCTGCCTTTTTTCTATGTATTTCTTTTTAGAAGTGTGTACAGTACATCTTAAAGATGTACAGTATATCTTACTAGATTATAGATAACTGAATGTCTATCTTTAAAATGTTATCTGTAGCTTGCATTTTACAAAATGGGGACTAGTTAACATGGACTTTCTCTATATTTCTCTAAATGTAAGTTAAAAAATAAAAATTTAAGTTTACAAATGATTTTATAATGTAGAGAAGAAAAGTGAGCAAATACCTCATTTAACAAACTGCAGCTCCTCTTTTTGCCCTTTTTCATTCATATATAGTAAGACTGTGATGTGAAGTGAAAAAAACAAATGGAAGAGGCTAGAAATAAAAATATCTTTCAGGTAAAAAAACTAATGATGACCAAAATGAAAGCCATTAAAGCAGATGCAGATTAAAAATAGGAGAGGTTAGGAAAATGATAGAAACTACAAATGGCCGACACAGGAAAGAAATGGAATGCATGAAGCAGATACAAACAGAAATTGAGGAGATTAAAAACTCCACTGAAAGTCTACCCAACAGACTGAATGAAAGGTGAGGTAAAATATCCGGTGTAGAAGACCAAGACTAAAATGGGACCCATGCCTATCACAATGTACTAGACTAAAATTGAAATGGATCAAAGATCTAGATATTAAAACAAAAACACTAAACCTGCTGGAAAAGAGAATAGGTTGAACTTTAAGACATCGATGTAGGTAAAGATTTCATGAACAAAACCTCAGTTGCACAGAAAATAATACAAAGAATCAATAATTGGGATCTCATCCTATTGAAAAACTTTTTCACAGCACCAATGAAGTGAAAAGACAACCGACAGAGTGGGAAAAAAATTTAGCCAGTTGTCTATAAGACAAAGGACTTACATCTAGAACATACAAAGAATTAAAAAACTGATACCTCAAATTTAAAGACTCGATCCAAAAATGGATATCTAAGATGCATTGCTCAGACAAAGAAATACAAATAGCCAATAAATATATGAAAAATATACAGCATCATTGGTCATTCAAGAGATACAAATAAAACAACACTGAGATTCCATCTTACCTCAGAATGATGGTTATTATTAAGAAATCAAAAACATTTGCTGCTGGGGCTCTGGGGAAAAAGGAACACTTCTCCACTGTTGGTGGGAGTGTAGACTGGTGCAACCACTGTGGAAATCACTATGGAGGTTTCTCACAAAACTAGGATTAGAGGTCCCATTCTATCCAGCTATTCCCCTTCTGGTATTGTCCCAGAAGAATTAAAAACATCATAACACAGCAATATATGTGCACCCATGTTTATAGCAGAACAATTTATTATAGCTAAATTTTGGAAACAACCCAAATGTCCATCAACTAAAGAATGGAAAAGAAAGATGTGGTATTTTTTATACAGTGGAGTACTACTCTGCCACAAAGAAGGATAAACTGGGGACATTTCCAGGTAAATGGAGGCAACTTGAGACCATACCCTTAAGTGAAATAAATCTGACTCACATGTGTAACCATAGTATTGCATCCCTGAAATCAGAAATTGAAAGAGTAAATAAGAACCAAAATGTACAATAGATAATTTGAAAGGGGATGAATTATTCAGAAGGAAAGAAGAGCAAGGGTGGGAAAAGGGGGAAAGAAAGAATGGGAAAAGTAAAAAGAGCTAAAAAATGATAAAATGAAACAAAGGTTTGTAGATAGAGAGGGGTAGAGGAGTTGAAGGGAGGAGAAGAAATTGGGAAAAAAGAAGAATCAAAGTGTATCATGTACAGATACAAGTTCCCTATGATGACTATGATCATTATGTGTATCTAAAATGTACCAATAAACTTGATTAAAGAAAACAATTCTTTCCTTTAAAGAGTATCTTGAAAGTTTCAGAATATTGAAAATTTATTCAGACTAATGAATTTTACACCATAAAATGATGATTTTCCACATCCTGTGACTTTTACTTTCTTTATAAAGGTTATGGCTTGATTTGGTTCAGAAAACTTTACTTATAAGCCTTTGGCTTATAATGCAATTATAAAATATGTGAGGTAGCACATGCTAATTTTTTCATTTACATTTCAAGCATGTTACATTTACAACATTAGGTAAGTTATGTGAAGAATAACTTTCCTGTGCAAATGTTTTTATGTTATTTTTATTGATACTAGTTAATGGAAGTTTCATTTTGTTATATATTGCAATTATTTTTAGGCATTTTCCATGTTAATTGAGTCATTCTTTCAACTTCTTGATGTAGGTCATTTCTCCTACTCCATTTCGCTGGAGGAGAAGCTGCATCTTAGTGTAGGCAACATACCCAACCACACATTATCTTGGACAGGCTCATAGGGGTGTGCATTCAAGCTGTGCATCACGAGGTGCAAACTCTTAACCAACATACTGTGCTGATGGGCTGCTTTTCTTTTTACTAAAGTCATGTCAAAATTATATATTTCATATATATTAGCTATTTTTGATTACAAAATTAAAATGGTTAATTAAAATATATATTTCACTTACCTATTACTGTGTAACAAATCCCTCCCAAATGTAGAATCTTATGGGTTTATTATATCTCTCACATGTGCTGGCTCAGCCAGGCAGGTCTTGAAAAGGATGTCTCAGGTGACTATTATTGTATGGTGGCAGGTGCTATTTCTATACAAAGATCATTCACTTTCATATCTGGTGGTTAGTAACAAAAGACTCAGAATGCTGGAAGCTAGTATAATAGAGACTTCTTAGACATATCTTTAAGTACCTCTGCCAAATAGCTTTTCACAGGGCCTTTGGGTGTGGCTGAGGTTCCAAGTGGAGCAATGTGAGGAAGATAGGGAATGAAACAAAGCAGCGTGTCTACTGCCTTTGCTCACTGACTTTTGCTGACTAAGCCATGTCATCTCTCCTGCAATCTCTTTGCTGAGACAAAGCAATGTTTGCCAAAGTTGAAGGCAACATGACTTCATGGGAAGATTGTAAAATATCAAATTTCCTGTTCAAAATTACCACCAATAGAAGTATTTGAAAAAAACAATTTTTGATCATTAATCTATTGCCAAGTTCATTAAATGTTACCATTAAAGACAACAAAACCAGAAAATGGCGATAATTTATATTTTATATCTATTAAAATTTATTTATTGTAGTATGCTTAATTATAGATAGTTTAAATATAAAATAGGTGCTCTGAAAACAATCACAAATGGATCAGATAGATGGTATGTCAGATCCTGGTTCATTCAGGTAGTCCAAATAGCATGTGATAATGAATATATGTGATAATATGTTATCACATTTTAGCAATTGATTTGGGGAATCAATATGTTTATTTAACTAATTTTCAAATCATTTAATTTATGGAAACATCATTTCAACCAGGTGCAGTGTTATGGCTTATATCTGTATGTCCCCCAAAGCCTCATGCCCTTCTAGGTGGAGCTTTGGAGAGTGACTGAATCCTGAGGGCTGGATCAGTCCACTGACTTTGACTGATTTAACACAGTTCAGGTGTGCCTGCATGCCACCTTGCCTTGGAGCCAGATGACAATGGACTGAAACCACTATAGACAGTGAGATAAAATAAACCTTTCCTTCTGTAACTTGTGGGTGTTCGGTGCTTTTTTCCTCAGCCAAGAGAAAGTAAGACATGCAGTGATGTATTCATTTAATTCTACCTACTTAGGAGGCTGAGGCAAGAGGATCATGAGTTTGAGGTCAGCCTGAGTAATATAGTGAGTTCCCATTGTAGAAAATACTGTAGCAGTACAAAAAGGTAAATATTATTTTGCTAGAAATTCTGAATATTCATCCAGATTTTTTTCCTCTGTATTTGCAGAAGTTTACATATACGTTTTATTTTGATCCTGAGAATTACAAAATTTCTCTGGAACTTGTTTTATATATTTCACAGTATAACAAGAACATTAAATGATATTGCCTTTGCTCTCCTCATTCTCTGTAATGGTTGTAGACCATATGACATTATTTATTTAGGGTTTCACTATGTTGCCCAGACTGGTCCTGAATTCCTGGACTCACATAATCCTCCCACCCCAGCTTCCTAATTGGCTAGAGTGACTATACCACCATACCTGGCTAACTATAACTTTCAAGAATATCCATTGATTGGTAGCCATTTAAATTCTAGAGAACCATCCTATACCTAAGTATGTGTGTGTGTACAAGTATTTCTGCATTACTGCTTACTAAATGTTAAACTGCAGGTCAAATAATTGTTTCAATTCTATTTGGTAGAATTAATCCACATTATACTCCCACAGAAATATTTCTCTGGTAAAATAATTTATTAACTTAGTTTCTGTTTTGTAGAGCATCTGTGACTTATGCCATCTTTTGTAATAGGTTAGTTTTAGTTTTGTGAATCATCTGTTCATCTCTTATATCTAGATGTATGTATATTAACTCTAATTTTGGTTGATAATTTGTTATATTTCTTACTATACAATGGATACCAATCCTTTGTTCTTACATGGGTTCCATAGTATATTTGGTAAGGATTAATTTAACTTTATGTGCATGATTTTACACTGTCAACTGCAATACATTGTTTCAGTTCTATTTTCCTTGTAAATGTGATGAAATTCATAAAAATTCTGTTGTGAAGGTTGCCCAGATTACTAAATGTCAGAATGAAAAATTGGTCAAACAATTAAATAAAAAAAATTAGAAATGATACAGAGCTTTACTAAATAATATGGTAGGATGTAATATAACAATCATTATGAATTACTGTCATCTTGTTTTGAAATCCTGCATTATTGTTATTATTCTCTTTCTGTCTTTGTTGTTGTTATTGCTTTTTCTCTTTAAATACAAACAAGAAAAATTCTGTTGTGAACTCTCTTATAATCCCTCTAATTTACTAAAATAATTTTGAATTTATTTTTACAATAAATTAATGTGTTGGGCTGGAGAATATTTGTTGGGAGACTTGGTTGATGTTTTTCTTACCAATAAAGGTAATTTTCAAGTTGGACCAATTTCTATCACAAATATCATTTGTGTTAGGATTCTTAACGAAGGGTCTTTGGCAAATCTGTGGTTTAATTATCATATGAGTTACTTAAATTTTGTAATACATGGACTGTTTCTAAATTATGGTCTATAATGTTATTTTTAGACTTAAAGCAAATGATGATAATGTAGTTTTTTACTCAAGACATTCTGCACCAAAATGAAACAGGCTAAATACATGCAAAACCAGATCCATACTCTGCATAGACCTTTTGATGTTATGTATCTATAAATATCTTTTGAAAAATACTAAGCTAAGTAAAGTATTTTGGTATAATTTTAAAATTTCAGCCCTATTTTCAATAGGCACCCATAGAGATTTATTATTTTACATTCCCTTTCTTTTTTTTATTCTAAAAAGAGAAAAAAGAAAAGAACTACAAAATAATAGTATAGAATTTTAAAACAGGATAATAGATTAGCAATGGTTAATATAGCCTGTATTGTTACCTTCAAATTAGTTGCTCAGATTACAAGATATAGGCATACATAATTGATTAGATACTATAAGCACAAATTGTTCTTTCAACAAATTAAAAGAAGTCAGTAGTATAGCTATCTTATACATCTCATGTATATATCTATTTTCTTTTCCCTTTCTTCTTTTCTGCTTTCACCCATCCCAGTTGTTTTTTCCTTTTGAGCAGTTTCTCTTCCTTTCACAATATCTTTTGTAGACTTTGGGTCTTATTTACTTTTTCAGTTTGTTACACTAGGGAGTTGGTGTGATGCTTACAAATGTGAGTTGGTATTATTTCACTTGTGAGTATGGTCTCTAGTAGCATCCATTTACCAATAAAAGCCTCCAGTTTGTCCTCTTTATAGCTGAGTAGTACTCTGTTATATAAAAATACCACAACTTTTTTATCCATTTCTTTGTTGCTGGGCATTTGGGTTGTTTCCAAGATTTAGCTATGACAAATTGCGCTGCTGTGAACATGGCTGCACATATATCTCTGTGGTATGATGATTTCAATTCCTCTAATCCTAGTTTTGTGAGGAATCTCCAAGCTGATTTCCATAATGTTTGGACATGTCTACACTCCTACCAACAGTAGAGAAGGGTTCCTATCTCCTCACATCCCACCAGCATTTGTTACTGGTTGATTTCTTGATGATAGCCATTCTTTCCACTGAGATGCAATCTCAGTGTTGCTTTAATTTGCATTTCTCTTTGACCTGAAATATTTGTAACTCATAAATAGGGGTTATACCCATGGAAAATAAAATTTGACTTGAAAAAGTAATTTGTAAAAATTTGTCACAGGAGAAAGGAATCTGACATCATAATCTCTTCTTGTTAGAGTAAACTGGAGGAGGTCTATCTATCAGGACTCCCAGTTTCAGATGAAGATACAACTACTCCCTTTTTTTCTTCTTTCCAGCTTTTGAACACTTTTTGCAAAAACAGAGACAACATTTTGTGATGATGAATATTGCAGTGGCTACACAGGCCAGCAGGAACCCAATCACATCCAAAGAGTGGTACTGGAACCAGGAGAGGTCGTGGGCTGCAACCCGCAGGTGCTTGGCCCCTTTGTGGCGCATGACAAACTCAACCCAGAAGACTGCTCGGTCCAGGGGCTTCACTGGCTGGTCATGGTGAATTCTTGATAACCTCATGGCATT
The DNA here is from genome assembly GCF_000276665.1 of Chinchilla lanigera. Lineage (NCBI taxonomy): Eukaryota > Metazoa > Chordata > Mammalia > Rodentia > Chinchillidae > Chinchilla > Chinchilla lanigera. Next base: position 4,244,090 of record NW_004955447.1, on the reverse strand, counting down.
CTCTTTATAGCTACAAGGGAAACAGAAAGACCAACATTGAAAGCCAGTTGATTTTCCCAAGTCTATCAAAGGTTTTTAAAAACTTTTGTTAAAACGTGTCAAAATACTGCCAAAAGTAAATTAAAAAACAGTAAAAGAGTATACTACAAGGTGGGTCATCTTAGAATGTTTAGTTTTTATGTTGGAGTTTTCTTGTAGCCATTTTTATCTACATGTGGTTAGTGAGAAACTGTCATCTTGAAGTTTTTGAAGAAGAATTGTGCCATAGAGGGTGAAATGCTGACTAAGTAGTCTGTTTCAATTTCTCTACTCTTTTCTCTCAAATTTCCACCTAGTAGTCAGAGTTTTCTTCAAAATCACATCAGATTAGGACAGTATACTGCTCAAAATTTCTGCCTTCTGATCATACTTAGAATAACATGTGGGTCCTTTGTTGGGCCACCTGGTCACAGAATGTCATGTACAAGAAAGGTTTTCTCCCATGCACTCTTTTTCTCTATTGTTCTATGTTTACTTAACACTTTGTAGAATTTTAAAATTCATTTTTTCATAATAGAACTTTAAATATGCACTACTTAGTAAAATGCTCCTATCACTAATGAATAGCTGTTTACTATATAATTGGTTGATAATTCTTGTGAAGTAAAGATGTCAATATACCTACAGAAATCTTGATTTTAAATGTCACATTTGCCTTAGAACCAGTACAACTCTGTAGACTAGGTTAGTATTAGTTTCTTCCTCAAATTAAGTACTGTTCTGACTACTAACATCATTTTTTCTCATTTCCATATGTGAATAATATAGCATGTACTCCTTTGAATCTATTTGTGGCAGTTACTTAATTCAATTGTATGTAGTTATGACAGAATATCATCTCTTCATTTTATGGTTTGGGAAATTTTGGATTATTAACAGTTGTTCACTATGATATTTAATGTCATTTTACACATTCTTTTATGTATATTGGTTTATCAATTCACTTTTTGTATTTCATGAGGTTATGAATAAAATTGCTGTGATAGAAATTCATGTACAATTATAATATTTTTGTTGAAATCTAAATGTTTAGATGTATATTGCTTAAATTTCAATTCATAAGGAATTTTTATTTTAAAATAAAAATAGAAATTTATCTATTTCTAAACTTAAAAAATTTTAATTCTACTATGTTTGCTCAGTATACTCTTAATATTTTGGATCTTTAAAATTTATTCATTCATTTCATGGCACAAGTATGTATATTTTTCAGTATTTCCAGTTTTTTATTAGGCTTTTCACATCTTCTGTGTTCTCATTCATTACTTTTTCATTTTTTCAATGTTTTTGTGAAGGTACTTCAAAGCTTCCTGTAATGAATTTAGCTGTATATTTATATTTTTTTTCCTTTTTGAGTTATTTATATTGAGGCTTAATAAGTAGATACAAAAATTAAAAATCATATTGTAATGAACAATTTATTAATTATCATTGCAAAATATTCATTTTAATATTTAATTATATTTTGGCTTTCCTTGATGTTGGTAAATCTACAGCAGCTTACTTCAGTATGACAACATATCTGTGTTAACTCTTTTACTCATAGACTTCAGATATAATTACATAAGGCATATTTTTTACAAACATAATATATAGTGAGATTTAAAATCCAGGCTATCTTTGTTTTGTAATGATTTAGTCTGTTTATGATTAAGGTAAGTATTAAAATATATTTAAATCTCTCATCTTCTAGATTTCCTCTTCTGTTTTTCCCACCTGAGTTATCTTCTTTATTATCTCTTGACTATTTGTAAAGTAATTTTACCACTTGATTATGTTATTATTTTCTTCTTAATAATGAATTATTAAAGTATTCCTATAATGGTATCCTGTTGGCATAATATTATCACTGATAATTTTATATAATGTTGAGTTCATATTAGAAGTACTACATACCTTACAACATAGTTTCTGTTGCTGTATTACAAAGTTTGATTATTGAAAATATCTTTTATTAGCATTACAAACTTTTGTGCTTTAAAATGAATCACTGCTGGGAGTGGTGGGGCATGCCTGTAATCCCAGCAGTTGGGAGGCTGAAGCTGAGGCAAAAAGGGTCTTTGTGAGTTCGAGACCAGCCTGGTCTACAAAGTAAGCTCAAGGCCATCGTAAATTGCATAGTGCGACCCTGTCTCAAAGAGACAAAAGAATGCATCATCAAGGAAGGGTGAATTCATGTATTTTGAATGGAAGGAAGTATCTGCAAATCAAATATCTGAAAAACAGGTTTAGATCCATATTCCATAGAGAATACTTACAATGAAATAGTAAGAAGACAAGTAACCTAATTAAGAAAAGTTTCAGGGACTGAAAAAATTATCTCATCAAAGTATAAACATGAATTACCAATAGGCATGTGAGTAGCTATTTATTATTTTTATACATAAGTGAAACAAAAAGTGAGATCACAATCGGAGAGCACATTGTGACACCTCTATAAGGAAAACTGGAGATGATAATAAGTTTTTGTAATGATATGGAAAAATTGGAGCTTTTCTACATTGCTGGCTCAGGGTGTGAAATACTGACGTTTGTTTGGGAAAGAGACTGAAATTTACTCAACAGCATGAAGTTCTCCTATGAGGCAGTAATTCTATACTTTGCTAATCTACAAAAGAAGTAAAACATATATTCACACAAAAAACATTCCAAGCCTAGTTCACCATAGTCAAAATTGGAAACACAAACAGTTCATGAAGTGAGAAATGGATAAATAAAATGTGTCCTATCATACTAAGCTGTATTATTCAGCAATAGACAGAAATGAAGTGTGAGAAATGCTAAAACATGGACAAAAGTAAAAACCCTCAGGGTAAGTGGAGCAACACGTTCCAGCATACCGTGCATTGTGCAAACTAATTTTATGAAACTAGACATACAGAATATTCTACTTTTCTGCTTTCTTGTCACTATGAACAAATACCCAGCACCTGCAGCTTAGGGCAAGAGAGGGTCAATTTATCTCAAAGTGTGTACAATTTAAGAAAAAGATGAAGATTTCAGAAAGTTATGTACTGATTTAAATTGTTCATTGTATTTTTTCAAATTTATTATTCGTTTCAATGATGAATTCTGACAGAGTAACAAAATTTTTTCATTATATAGTAAATTTTTTAAATATTTTAAAAATTATTTTATTATTAATTGGTCAAGCATTAAAGCTATGGGGTCAATTTGCAGTTAAAATCACTGGTACACAAATGCAGCCTGGTGCTTATTAAAGTCACCCCTTTCCTATGGGTAAGATTTATTGAGCTATTTTTCATAAACTGTGACCACTTCCCTAGACACTCCAACAAAGACTACATTCTGAAATGTCTTCCTTGTATCATCGACTTACTGATACATTCCATGGTCCTCCTATGTGTGTGTTTTCTCTTGGTATAAGGTGGAATAAACTCCAGTTTGTTCAATCGTGAAAAAAATCACTGACAGAGAGTAAAAGGCCATTTCAAATAATTTCAATTTTCAAAAGTACATTCAAAATAAGATGATATCTATTTTTACTGTCAAATAGCTGATCTACAAAGCTGCTTAGCAGACAAACAATGTACTCACGAAGGATCATTAATGACTGTCTTCATTGCATTGACCAAATCTGTACTTGACATTGTGATGAAATCCAGTGCAACGGCTGCTCCCTTGGCCTTCATGTGGGCAATATTATCACCTTGATCCCAGAACAGAGGAATGCCCACCATAGGGACCCCGTGGTAGATTGCTTCGTAGATGCCATTGGTTCCACCGTGAGTTACAAACGCTTTAGTTTTTGGGTGACCTAGAATGAGAGAATTTAAAGAAAATTACCGATTATCAGTCTTCAAGATACAATAAGAAATTACAATAGAAGGTATTGAAAGACAAAGTGTTTTCTAGGCAACAGATTATTATAATCATGAAAATATGTTGCAAGTGTTTAGTACACTGGAAAGTAAGTGAATGCTGCAAGGTGTGTGAACTGAGACTTGATAAATTAAAACAAGTTTGCCAGGTGGTCAGGAATAAAGAACACATCCTGGGAAGAAAGAAAGAGCATGTGAAATGTAGGAAGTGTCAGGGAGGATATGTGATACCAAAGACTTAGGTTCCTGAGTTTGATATGTACGGTGTGTAGGGAAGCAGGTAGTCTTTGTGGTTCTGGAGTTACAGGAAGAAAGGTTTTATCAGTTTATGATCTGTAACATTTTCTAAGAAAAATAGTCAAATGAAGTAAAAGACATTTTTAGTTCTCTGCCAAGTTTGAAATAACCCTATTTCCCTGCAATAGGCAAAAGGATAGATACAAAGTACTACAGATCACAGATAAAGACAAGGTGAGAACTGATTGAAAAATTCTTCTGGTGAAAACAACTGTTATTGTGTCTGATAAAATGTCAATAGCTTTCCTCACCCATTTTCCCCTACAACTGGAAAATAAATACAGAAATATTGGAAATTTTTTGTGATGTTCACAGTAAAATTTCCCTGTATTTATTTCCTCAGGAACTGTGATCTTCTCAATAGTCTGTTTCTCATGTTTCAGGATTTGTTCTCTGGAGTCTCACCAAGAAGGTCATTCTGAGGGATCCATTTGTACATCTGAGTGTTGGGTCCTAGAGTGGCGGGTTTCTTGCCATCATATCTCCACACAACCTTTTAGGGTCAGAAAACCTCTAGTTACTTTAGTCAAATTTTAAATTAAATCATGATCAAAGGTTAAATAGTTTTAAAAAATCGATTACAGTCTGAGTCTCTGCCCTCCATGAACACGTGGTAGACAGGAAGTCCTCACTCAGAAGCCCCAGGGACTGCTGTCACTAGGGTGTGGGTGTGGGCCTTCCCTGCACATACTCTGTGCCAAGTGAGTAAGTGCTCCAAGAACTGCTGGTCCAGCAGTTCAAGTCCATGCTTTACTTGCACCTGGACCCCCTGGGGGTTTGCAGGCATGGGCAGTGTGCAATTGCTGTCTGTCCAGCCTGCATCTGGTTCTTGTGTGTGTCCCAAACTGACTGGAGACACAGAATCAGGTGGTTCACAAATTGTCAACCCTGTAGTTTGTGTTTGTGTTTTGCCTGTACCCTGAACTGCCTGGGGACATAGGTCCATTGGACCAGGATGGTCACACCAGTGCAACCTGAGTTTGGGCTGTGCACGTGCCCTGAACTGCAAGGGGATGCTGGATCACATGGTCTGCCATCAGCTGACACCAATGCCCGCATCTGAGACCTGGGATAACTAGATACAAATCAACAACTGCTGGAAAACCCGAGACTAAGTAGTGCTTCTCAGGGGTCACTGAGAGGCAAACCTGACCAACTGGAAAACTAGGGACACTAGCAGCCTTTTCTGTGCAGCCATTGAAGATGGAAACTGAGCTTTCTGCATCTGGTAGCAAACATGACAAAACGAAGGACTAAAACACAATCCCAGAACTCCACCCCACTCAGAACAAGTCCAGGAAAAATATAGAAAGGTCTTAGAATGCATGAACCAGATTCAAAGAGACTTCCAGGAAAACAAATCTTCCACTGAAAGCTGCCAAAATGACTTGAATGAAGCTGAAGATAGAATCTCAAAAATTGAAAACAGCATGGCAGCTAGTGACCGTGAAAGAAAAGATCTCATAAAATTAACAAGGATACAGGAAAACTCAATTCAACAGCTGCAAAATGAGGCAAAGAGGAGTAATGTACAACTTATAGGAGTCAGTGAAATAGCAGGAGGCAACACAACTGACATAAACAGAATATTTGCAGAAATAATAGCAGAAAATTTCCCAACTATGGAAACAGAACCTGATAAACAGCTAATGAGGCATACAAAAGTCCAATCAACCACAACCAAAATAAAACTACACCCAGACATATAATAGTCAAGTTTCCAGATTTCCAGCAAAAGAACAGAATATTAAAAGCTGCTAGAAAAAAGAAACAGATTACCTATAAAGGAAAGCCCATCAGAATCATGGCAGACTTTTCAGCACAAATGATCCAATCAAGAAGAGCTTGGAGCAAAGTATTACAGGTCCTGAGACAAAACAGCTTCCAACCAAGACTGATGTACCCTGCAAAACTATCCCTCAAACTCAATGGAGCAATAAAATATTTCCATGACAAAGAACAATTGAAGAACTTCAAGAGTGCCAAGCCAGCATTACAGAGTACTAAAAGATATTCTAGACAGAGAAAGAATGACCACAATTTCAAGAACAAGAATAGAAAGGAACCCTGGCACAAAACAAGCAATTAAACAGGTAGACAAAGTAGGAAACCAACAGCAAGTAAATAACATGACCATGGTAAGCCATCACATATCAGTTATAACCATCAGTAAATGGCCTCAATTCACCAGTTAAAAGAAACAGACTGACAGAGTGGATTTAAAAACAAAATCCAATAATATGCTGTTTACAGGAAGCATATTTTATTGAAAAGGAAATCCATAGACAGAAATTCAAAGGATGGAAAGCAATTCTCCATGAAACAGGAAATGAGAAAGAAGCAGGGGTAGTTATTATGTTTGAAGACAATGTAAACTTCAAACCAAGAACAATTGAAAGAGATAAAGAAGGTCACTACATACTACTCAGGGAAAAACTACAACAGGATGAGATAACAATCATAAACAGTTATGCACCAAATATTGGAGCATGAAATTATATAAGAAAAATCTTAACAGGCATGAAAACTCATATAATTAATAACAATATTGTAACAGGGGACCTCAACACCCATTGACACAAAGAGATAGGTCAACTGAACAAAAAATCAGCAAGGAAATAAGAGACCTGAAGCAAAGCTGTGAACAAATGGACTTAGTAGATGTCTACAGAGTGTTCCACCCCACAACATCAGAATACACCTTTTTCTCAGCAGCATATGGGTCTTTCTCTAAAATAGACCACATCCTAGCCCAAAGAGCATAACTTCTGAAATGCAAAAAATTGAAATTGTCCCGTGCACATTATCTGACCACAGTGCAATGAAATTGGAAATTAACAAAGATAGGAACTCCAAAAACTACATAAACACTTAGAAATGAAACAATAACCTCCTGAACAACTAATGTGTCAGAGAAGAAATTACAGAGGAATTTAAAAAATACCTACAAACAAACTAAAATGTAAATACAACTTACAGGAATCTATGGGATGAAATGAAAGCAGTCCTCAGAGAGAAATTTAGAGCAGTGAATTCACATTTAAGGAAAACAGAAAGAGAACAAGTAAGTAGCCTAAAGATGCATCTTAAACTTTTAGAAAAAAAGGAACAAGTCAGGCCCAAAGCCCAAAGAAGGCAGGAGATTATAAAGATTAGGGCAGAAAATAATGCAATTGAGACAAAGAAAACTCTTCAAAAAATAAATGAATCAAAGAGTTGGTTCTTTGAAAGAATAAATAAAATTGATAAACCCCTAGCGAACCTTATCAAAAAAAAGGAAGGAAAGAACTCAGATTCATGCAATAAGGAATGAAAAGGATGAAATTACTACAGATTCCACAGAAATCTACCGTGGTAGGTTGAGATTTCTCTTTCTTTAAGTCTAACCGATTTTGCTAGTACTTTCACTTATAGTTGCTGTATTTGACAGATGTCCCATTACTGAGAGAAAGTCAAAGTACTTGACCCCTACTTCTGAAAGGAGAAGATTATTTGCCTTAAAGTCTCAGTATGTTCAGTTCATGTCTGACAGGGTCCAAGTGAGAAAATCAAAGGAAAAGTGTATGGTGGAACAAAGTTGTTTAGTTATTGCTGCCCAGAAAGCAAGGCAGGAAAACAATGCCAGAGAGGAAGGGGCCATGAACCAGGCACAGCACCGCAGGTCATGCCTTTATGATATTTCTACAGTCACGGAGCTATATGCTTCACTGATCCACTTGACAGTAAATCAAACAATCAGGTTGACAATTAAACAGTTTTGACATTCTTTCTCTTCAATTCCACACTCAAACAAATCTCCTTAAACCTTAATGAATGTTCAAATAAAGATAATAATCAGTTCATAATTGTGCTCTGTACAAGTGAAAATCTGATACTCCCTTCTCAAAGTCTCAGCAGATCCAGCATTGCTCAGAAAAGTAAAAGCCACCTCAGAGACGCAAGGAAAGTTGCATCTGTGAACCTTTATAAAATAAAAATTGAGTTGCATATGCTGTGGTTCAATGTTCCATAGCAAGCATTTCCATTCCAAGAATGAGAAACAGCAGAGTGGGGAAAAATATGCCCAAAGCAAGCTTGAAACTCAACAGGGCAAATATTAATGGCTCTACTTTCATGTCTGGTACCCATGACACACAAGGGTGGTATCTGTGATCAAAAGGACTTAGGAGACCCAACCCTATGGCCTTGCAGATTGCAAACCATATAGCCTCTCCTGGGCAACTTCCACATACTGCCTATGGCTTCATTAGCAGATGTTCCCCATCCCTATCACCTTTGACTTCTTAGAGTCTCCACTGTACCTTCAGCTTCATTCAAAAGCAGGAGCCTCACACACTGCCATCTGAGGAGCTCATTGGATAACCTTCCTTGGTAGTAGAATTTTCATCCTCTGAGCTCTGACTAAAATCTCTCATTAGGCTTTACTCACAGTATCCTAGGCTTCCCTACCACACATCTACAAAACTTTCTGATATTCTTTCACAAATCAGTTTCAAAAGCTTCCAAACCACATGAACAGATATAATCATAGCAGTGACCCCATTTACCTCATACCACCTTTGTGTATTAGGCAGCTTCCCTATAACTCAGATAAAGTGCACAACATCCACAGCTGAAAGAAAGAAATGTTTCTCTGGCTCATGGTTCCAGTATAGTCAGTCCCTGATAGGCTGGCTCCAAGAGAAACCATTAAGGGGTGAGGACACAGAAGAGCAGAACTGCTTGGATGATGGTGTCTTGGAGCAGGGCAGGGGGCCAGTGCTGGGAGGAAAGGGAAAGAGCGTGAGCCAAGGCCATGTCCCCACTACCTACCCAGACACACTGAAAGTGTGATGTGCAAGTCCCCTATGCGGCTCCAAGACAATCAAATGGACAGTTCTGCTTAATCCCCACTCTTGGTGAATCAGTATCTTTCTTCTTCTGAAAAGCACCAGGAATAGCATTATGGATAGGCCCTTTCTAGCATTTATGGGGTGAAGTGGGCAGAATCACATAGGAGATGCTGCTGAGTAATGCACATCTGATTATTCAATACTCGCTTATTTTTATTGTGCCGCTGTTTGACGCTTCAGCATTTAACTAGATTCTGGTATTTTTCCATAGTGTGCACAGTGTTCTCAGTACTTGTGCAAAGATACTAAGGTAATGGCAGGACAGTATGCAGTCACTGCTCTGTCTCTGCCTGCAGTGTTACTCAACACCATGTTCATAGTACACTTGTTAAATATTATCTTTCTGATCCCAATGGTATACAAAGTATCATGTGTACTCTTGGAATGCATGGTTGATATTTTCTAAAAGTGATTTGTGGCTTGAATGAGCAAAATCACAAAGGTGTATCTTTCACTAAGGAAATTACTGTAAGCAGACTCTTTAGAGCCTCATTAAGTAGCTGTCCACTGAAGCACCTTAGCTAACCTTTTGTGGAATCTGAGCAAGGGCTGATGCAATCGCATTGGCTCTGTCTTCTGTCATGTTCATGACCATCGACCCCAGAGAAAACAACACAACTCCATGTTCTCCAGAGCTCTGCACGAAGTCTTCCATTTCCTGGGAAGAAAGTAGTACAGTACTGGCTCTTTTAAAAAAGTAATTAAAAATAGATATCTAAAACACATACCTACATATTTTATAAGGTGTTTAGTACAGTAATGTAACATACATTTTTTGCAAGCAATCTCTAGAATATTTTCATCTTGCAATACTGAAAAAATTCTCAAATTGAAGAAATACTCCTCCCTTTTTTCCTGGACCTTTGGTTAGCATGCTTCTCACTTCTGTTTCTATGAATTGGACTAATTTAAGCACATCACATTTGGATTACCATAATATTTCTCTTCCACTTTGAAGGGCTAATTTTACTCAATTTAGTGTCATCTTTGCTCAGGATGGAATGACGCTAAAGACCACCTCCAGAAGGAGACTCCTGTAACATTCACAGATCTGGCACAGAGAAGACCTCAGAGACAGACCCGCATATTTCTGAGGCCAACGTCATAGCTGACTGCTATGAATGTTCCACAACCAGGCCCAGAATAAAGTTGTCTTTCAGCCTCTGAAAAAAATGTTTATTAAGTGTAACATGTTCCCAAATTGCCTGTTTGCTTATAAGGCTTAATATTTTTGCATGTGCACATTACATGTAGTTTATCAGTAAATCTAGATATCTAGGTTGCCTCAGTCTATTCACTGTTAGCAATAGTCCTGCTGTTATCATCAAGGTCTTTCCATTAACCTGTACATATATTTCCAGAAATAGAATCACTGGATCATAAGCATTTTAAAAAAATTTTTTACAACTGTCTGCACTGCTTTCGGTAATGTGTTTTTTAACAAACCTAATCACTGAGTCTTATTGGAAAGGGATTTGTCATATGAGATTAATTTCTTTTGTTAGTGAAATTATGGGTGCTTCTGGTAAATTGTGCACACTATGCCACCCTTTTACTATGAGAAGATTAGTTAAGGGGTGCTTTGGGAAGTCTGGAATGCATTACAGGTATTTCCATGATTTCTTATGGGCAAAACTGACTTACAACCAACTTGAGTTACAACCAGCTCTTGTGAACAAATTGAGTGTGTAAGTCAGTGGTCCGCTGCACATGTATAGGTACCTTTGATTGAAAGGCCCCAGTTTGGCTGAAAATCATAGTTGCTCCATGTGTCTGTGGAGTGTGGATTCTTATTCTCAGCCCTAACACTGGCTACAAATTTTCCTGTACCTGGCTAGTTTGAGGCCTTTGTTGTAGGAACATCTCAGTAGAAAGAAAACTCATTCTGAAACTCTGCTTTACACTCTCCTAACTTTTCCTGCTTTTTTTCCTGTTGCTCTCATTTTTGAATGAGCAATATGGAATTTCAAGGCCACTTAGGGAAACATAAGGAGTGTCCAAACCTGCTCCAAATACTCTTCCTTTCTCGTCACTTCTGTGCCTTCTTCCTTTACTGCACTTATTTCTCAGCTCAGCCCTCTTCGTCTTTTCAGATGTCATCCTTCACGTCCTCTCACCTCTTTCCCTTACTACACGCACTACATTTCAGTTCTCACTTTTCCTGGGGGTTCGTACATTGCTGGTGTGTCCATCTAGGGCTTTCAGGGAACTCATCTGTCCCCCAAGCCCAACTAGAACCACACTGAGCATGCTATCCCCCAGACAGGCGCAGCGGTCATCCAGAAGGCTGCAGCCTAAAGTTCAGCCCAAGCCTCTATAAGAAAAGCCCACCACATGAGGAGAAAAACAAAAAAAACTCTTAAACTTTTCTACATAAATAATGACTCAAAAATGTTTAACCATTATTGAGTACAGAATGTCAACTTGTCTCAATTTTGTCAGAAACACAATTTGTATCAAATGTAATGCTAAGGTATAGCAATGACCTTTGGATCAATTTATTGCCTGATTCATGACTAATTTTTTAGAACAAAGGCTATAAAAATCTCTGATTACATTTGGCCATGTGTTTCTTTGATGTTTTATGTATGGATGTGTGTTATGTATGCATGATAATTTCCTAATTCTAGATGGCATTACAAATTTAATCAATAAAATTTAAATTTTATTTGATATACTTGGAGTTAAATGAGCACTTACATAAACAAATAAACATCAAAGTCCCAGAAATAAGAAAAATCTCCATGACACTTTTTACGTTCTTATGCTTTGAAGAAATATTTGGTAAAGTTTTATGTTATTGTTCTTATTAAAATAATTATTTTTGTGAATTATCAGCACTGAGTACATTATGAACTTATATTTTTTTCTCTTTACCAGTAATATTTACCAGTGATATTAGTTTACCAGAAAAATAACTTGACATTATGGCTGTCCTTGTTAAATATATATTCCTAAATCCAGTTTTCTAAATCTTTTTGGTAACTTGATATCTTAGATATATCCTACACTATTAAAGTCATATATATTTATTAAATAAGTAGGCCAGTGATGACAAACCTTTTAGATCTTTCAATGATCCAAAGTGTCCTCTGTGGCAGGTGTCCCATAGGTTTGCCACCACTGAAGTAAACTATTTCTCATTAGGATTGGCAACTAAGGCACTAGTTAACCTAGGGATGTATTTATGCACTTTTGACATGACCATTTGAAGCTATGTTTGTTCTGTTAATGAACATAAGAAATTGTACTATAATGAAACAGCGCTTCATTATATGTCACAGAAACAGTTTCTTGTCAAATAGACTATGCAGATCTTTAAAATCTATTGTTCTGTGAAATGGCTAGCCTTAGATCAAGCAGAAGAATGGATTACAGGAGAATGAATGCCATGATGAAGAATTATGATACTCAAAATCTTCATGTTTGAAGTCTCACTTCTTTTTCTTTCATTTTGCCTTTGTTTCTTTTATTAGTGCATGTTTTCAATACATGCATTTTACAACAATCTTGGGGACTGGATATATGGACATAATACAATATATTTCCTTTTCTGAATCTCCTACTATATCACTTCCCCCTTATCTAATTTCCTTTACCCAAATTTTAATTCTCATTGATATTTTAATCTCTTTATTTACTTTTTTTGAAATGGTATAGTTTATTTTATTTATTATTTTATTTTAAAAATAAAAGAACAAAAACATTAATAAACAGACATCCATTTACAAAATAGCACAAGAACAGTATGAGCAATGCTGAATTACAGACAAAGTGACAGGAAATTAACAATGGTTGCAGTATTACATATTGATAAATACAAAGTGGTTACTCAGGAAAACAAATATAGACATGCAAGGTTGATCAAACAAGTAATCATTAACTGTTCCTTTCAATAAAGCAATATAAGTTGCTTATGCCACTGAACTATTTCCTTGACCCTTATATTTACTTAAGCAAGCTTTGTGTGTCAGTATGTGGCCTATTTTGGAAAAGCAACCATGTGCTGCAGAAAAGAACATATACGCTGTTATAGTGGGGTGGCATATTTTGTAAAATCTTTTTTTATATGTTCAAGGGTGTGGTTCTGCTCTGATATTTCTTTATTGAGATATTGTTTAGTTTATCTCTATGAAATGAGTATTAAGATCTCTCACTATGATTGTGCTAGTATTTATTTGATTTTTTCTGTTTGGCAGTATTTGGCTTATGAATATAGTTGCACCAGTATTTAGTGCTTCAATATTTATAAACTTTATCACTTCTTGTTGGATTGTTCCCTTGAGTACAATGAGATGACCTTTATTGTATCTTCTACTCAGTTTTAGTTTGTTGTTTATCTTTCCTGAGATTGAATTGCTACACCTGCTTTTTGTTGGGGTTCTGGTACAAGAAATATTTTTCTATCATTTAATTTTTAGTCTATAAATTTTTTCCTGTCTTTTCTCTATATCTTTGTTCAGTCTATCATTCATATTTTGAACTGTTTTGGATAGTCTGTTCAATTTTTCTCCCGAATTCACCCGGGGCATATTGAGTGATAATGCTGTGAATTTTTCATTTATTTCTTCTTTGAGCTCATCTTGTTTCTTCATCCTTTCCCTAAACATTTCATAGTTTTGCTACCTTGCATTTGCTTTATTCTCCATTTGTGTCCTCATGTTCTGCCCTAGGAGAGTTTGAAGAACTTGGGGGAGGGGTCTTCTGTTGCCTTGATTTCCTATGATGCTCTGAGTATGTATATCATTTTCATTGATTATAATTATAGGCAGGTACCACCAGACCCAACTGCCTGATATATTCTTTGCAAGACTTATTCTGCCCTTTTTGACAAATTGTCCCACCAAAATGAAACAGAGACTCAAAATTTTAGAACCATAGCCTCCCTGCCTTTTGTTCTTTCTGTTTTTAATCTTTTCCATTAAATAGTCACCACATTTTCAGGATGTAGTATTTTACATCTATAATCTCAGCAGTCCAGAAGCTGAGGTAGGATGACTCAACAAGTTTTCAGGCCAGCCTGGTACAGAATGAGTTCAAGGCCAGCCTGAAATACATAGAGTCCTAGTCACAAACAAACAAACATTACCAAACTCTACCAAACTGTGTGTTTGCTTTCCTAATCATTTTTGCCTAATCATTTCAAGTTCACATTATTGACTCCTATTGTCCATAGCATGCACCAAAATTGGACTTTTACCTGGAGGCATTAGCTTCATTCAGAATGCATTCTGCCTCTGACTCATGGTGCATCTAGTTTTTCAGTATGAATCCTTTACCTGTAGCACCATTTAGTCACTTTTATTCAATGTTTTATTTCATGAGTACTCTGATGAAATGCTTTTTTCATCTGTGCTGTGGAAAATGTTTCCCATATTACTAAACAGTAAACCTCTTCTTAAAGATTAATCACTGATATGGACTCAACATTCTCTTTGTGAAAATATTCTTATGAAATTCATTACACAAAGCTCATTATAAAGCGTGTGGAAAAGTATAACATATAAAAGAATAAATGAGATAATCCCTATACAAAGATATCCCTGGCCTGAAGTTTGTGTATTGTTACAGGTGGAGTTGTAATTCAGTGGTAAGGTATATGCTTAGCATGCACAAGGCCCTGGGTTCAATTCCTAGCAAATGCACAATAAAAGAAATGTGTATGTTTTCATACACATTTTTAAAAAATGCTATTTGTAAAAGTAAATGCATGTATATGGGTTTGGGTTGTAACTCACTGGAAAAACTCTTGACCAATGTGGGTGAAGCTCTGGAATCAATCCCCATTACGAACACATAGGTATGCATATGTATGACATGTACTTAGAAAATTGTAGTTCTATTATATATACTTTTCGTCTTTCATGAAAATGTTAATCTTATATTATTTGTTTGCCCTTCAGTTTTGAAGTATATTTATTTCATAGCTGACAGTGTAATTTAGTAGTCTGATTAAATGATTATAATACTTTTTTTATACTGAAAAATTTTAATGTGTAAACAATTACAGAAAAAGCATTATAGCAACTAGTTTTGTTTGCTTTAACAATTTTAAAGATGCTTCACCAATAAGTAGTTTTCTATATATAAAGAATCTACTGCAAAATACTATTTACTTTCCTATGGGGTAACTTCACAGTGTAAGATCTTAAGCCAAAAAGTATGGTTTATGCTGGTAAATAAAATGACCTGCAGATTCTGTCCACACAATTTATATACTTTAAAATTATAAAAAGATCTTCCGAAAGGGGAAAGAATACACCTAACTGGGGCTTCCTAGGGTAAATCTTTGCTCAAAGGGACTGCCCTATTATCAGCAAGACTATCCCAGTGAAGGCAGGTTCAAATCTAGGAAAAGAAGAAAATAAATACTTTTTAAAAAAATTATACCCCCATGTTATATATCTAAATTGCATCCAATGCTTCTTTTATGAATAGCTGCTATAAGTGTTGATTATGCACACCTTAGTTATTTTTGTATATAATTTCACATGAATTTGTCATGAAGCAAATAGAAATAAATGAAAATTTGCTTTCGTCTTTTAGTACATTTAAAAAATTAATGTATTCATAGTACTTGCCACATTTGTTTAATATAGCATGACATTTTGATACAAATGTACACCAGTTCACATGGAAGCAATCCAAATGTCCATCTAGTGAGGATTTGATAAAAAAATATTGTGGCATTTTTATATAATGGAATATTGCTCAGCTATAAAGAAAGATAAACTTGAGGCTTTTATAGGTAAATGGTCACAACTAGGGAGCATACTCATAAGTGAAATAAATCAGACCACATGTGTAAGCAACATATTATCTCACTAGTGTAAGAACCTGAAAGACTGAATAAGAATTAGGAGGTGTGATAGACATTGTGAAATGAAAGGAAACTGCTGAAAAGTAAAGAGCAACTTGAAAGAGGGAAAAGAGAAAAGAAAGAAGGGGAAAACTATATGTATATACAGGATAGCTAACACAGCTGTACTACTGACTTGTATCACTTTACTGAAAGGAATAGTTAATGATTAATTATTTGATCAGCTTTGCATGTCTGTATTTGATTTCCTGAGTAACCACTTTAAAGTTATCAACATGTAATACAACAACCATTGTTAATTTCGTCATCTTGTGGGTAATTCAGTATTCCTTGTATTTTTCTTGTGCTACTTTGTAAATGGATGTCTGTTTGTTAACATGTTTTTGTTCTTTTATTTTAAAAAAAGTGTACCATGATTCGGCTTCGATTCACTCTTTTTCTTGTCTTCTTTCTATCTCCTGTCTTGCCTCTTCCCTCAACATGAACAGAGAAATCCCTTCAAAATAGGCTTGGAATTCATGGACATTCATTCTTCTCAATTTTGCCTTTGGAACTGTGAGTTAGCATATTAGGCACAACAATCAGTTTAGAAATAGATAATCTTTTAAATTTTGAATAGGACCTTATCTCATATTTATGCCAATAAGACTGAAGACAAATTGCTCTTATGTTCATTCAATGTCACTTACTGGTTCAGTAAAAATTTTATGACTTTATTTGTATACAGTAATACTTCACAAATTCCTGTTTCATCATGAAGAATGCCATTCCGTTATTCTAAAGAATCCATTTGTGTGAGCTAAGGAGGGGCAGGTTTCAAATGCCAGTGGTAGGAATTCATAGGCATTCTTTAAGTACACAGCATCTATGCTCTGCATTTTCTCTTTCATCTTTCTGTCAGGCGGCTATTCTGAGTAAAGTAATGTTCCCTCAGGGGACTTTCCTAAGGTCTCCTAAAGTCTTGTTCTAGCCAGGGAGTACCTGTGGTCTTTCATCAGTATAACTTTGTTCACACAACTTCTAACTTGTTTATGGTCTGTCTTCCAAAGCAGAATGAACTGTTTTGGGGCAGACACTGTGCCTATTTTGTTTCTCTGCGCAGCCAGCTCTCTGCTGTGGGATATACTAGAAATTTATCAGTATATTTGGAATGTGTGGGGATTATTTTCTCATGTGTTTAATACTATGATTCCTCATAGTATCCTAGTGTTTAATACTATGGTATCTTTATTTAACTGTAAGTGCCAGAATCTTCAGATTTGCTTTTAACAAAAATGAAATAAATAATAAAATTAAATAAAATTCACCTACTTGTGATGGAAAAATAGGTAAGAATTTCTGTTTGTAGGTTTCATTTCCCCATTTTCTATGACTTTGTTACTGTAAGTCAGATAATTCGAATGAAAATCATGGAATATTTCCTGCTGAAGGAGCGAAGCAAACAGATCCAATGTTTACCTTAGGCAGAGGTTTGGCAGGTTTGCAGTGGAGCCCTCCAATGAAATCGATATTGGGTAAGGATGGGCGAGGAAATTCCAAGTCCCAGTACGTTCGAATGAGCCATATGTCTGCTTTGCTCATTGTCTCAGGTAAAGTAGTCGGTCTTCCTGAAGAGGAAAAAGAACATGAAAGCCATCAAATGTGAGATGGTGGCAGGTGAGTATGGATGTGCCAGGCCACTTTCTGAAAGGCTTCTTCAATAATGTAGCAGAAGATGTTTAAAGTGCCTGTGTTTGATGACAGCCGTTATGTTTTCATATGCATATATACACATATGTATCATATGTGTTAATATGTATTTATGAATATAAATGTATCAGATATTTCTCACTCATATGTAGATGTGTGAAAATAATTGTATATTTGTGAGAGTAGTCTAGGACTGCAACTCACCTCAGTACATTCACAATCATAAACAAATGTCCTAGTTTGCATATATATATATATATACACACACACACACACACACACACACACACACACACATATATATATTTGCATTCCCTCTAACGTTGCCTAAAAAATCAAAAATGAAGTTTTAATTTTTTTATCTTATAGTCCTGTAATACTCATGGAAACACCTTTGTTGGGAACACTGAATTTACTGTTTACTATGTAGAAGGTAGAAGCTTGACCCCTGTTCTCTGTGAACTAAGAGGATTTTCAGTACGGTTAAATTCTCTGTACCTACTTGCTACTTTTGGTTTATGTTAAGAGCTTAAGAATATGTAGTTATTCTATAAATTATCTCTGGCCCCAAGTCTTAGAATATAGAAATAGAGTATATTTTCTTTATTAATTTTCTCAAATTAAGAATTGAGAATACTAGACTTACAAAAAACTGTAGATTAACATCTTATTGCCCACACTTCAATGTTATGACTTTAAACAGATGGATAATGAAAGAAAGAGAATTCAGTTTAAGTTCAGTTTCTATATTTGCCTTATGTAAGAGAGAGGCTCTATAGCTACCAAGTGTGTGGAACGCATCAAATAAAGTAACAAAATACTTTACTTTGTAAATGAAGAAATTAATCTACAATAGGGGAAATAATTTCTTCAATACTACCTAGGGACGTAACGTATGAAATTTCTCAATTTACATGTAAGTGTTCATCAAGACATATAGGGAATTTTAAATTACTGTTTTCAGATTGAAATAATGTGGATGATAAAATGCTAGAAATGTATATTGTGCTTAAAGCAATCCACAGAGCTATGCATTATTAATGTATGAGTTCCTAAGGTGCTCTGTACAAGTCATGGCCAGACCTTTCTAATGAAAACAATAGTGTCAGCTGGGGCAGAATATTGTGAATTAGTTAGAATACTTTATATCTCTATTTCAACAGTATATTATGAAAGACAAATTTCTCTGATGTTATAATCTTTCAAACATACCAACAAAGGCACAGAAAGTTAGGAGCTCCAAATTCCAAATGAAAAGGGAACTTACCTAATACTTCACTGTAAAACTGATTCCATTTCTTCTCATTAAATTCTTGAAACCAAAAGTCAAAATAAATCACATATAGCATGTTTTTTACCCTCTCCATGAAGGTCATTTGATCACTTAACTGTGACAGTGCAATGGGAACATAGGAGGGAGGAAGGGAAAGTCCTCCGCTGTACTTTTCATATGTGTAGCCAGGAAATAAGCGGTGGGTGTACACAAAGGGGACATGCAGGAGCTCAGCAATCAGCTCACTACAGGGCATGAAAGCATCTGCCAGAATGACATCAAACCTTGACTCTTGGAGTTTTGACATAAGCTTCTTATTCAGAACTACATCTTTACAGAATATTTCCATGTACCCAGTCTGTTCCCATAGAAGTTCTTGCATCGCTGAAAAATACGTCCAAATTGATTCTTTTGGTAGCTCATAAATAACTTTGTAGAGTCCTTTTGTAAAAATATACTCCATGTCACCTATAGATAGTGATGAGGGATAATCCTCAAATTGAATACCAGATTCCTTCTCCACATCAAGAGAAAGGGAAGATGAATGTCTCAAAACGATCACCTCATGACCCTTTTGGACAAGTACGTCCAGTATTGTCTTTAAATTGGTCCAGTGACTGAATTCCATGGGCCACACCAGCACCTTTCCACAGCTCCCAGAACCGAAGTAACTACTCAGCTGAAGCAGCAACAGAACTGCAGGCAGTTTCATGGACATCCTGGTGAAAACAGCTTTTCCTTTCAAGTCGTGTTCCCACTGCTCTTGCCGAGGCTCAAGTAGAAATCATCACTTAGTTAAAATATAACTTGTACTTGCCAAAGTAAATACAGTAAATATAAAAGAACCCGTCAGTATCTGGATGTCAGTGCAAAGAGCAAAAGTGGGAGAACCTTATGTTTAGGTGTGTATGATTGCTTCATGATTATAAGCATTTTCTACAGCTAGAGTCTGATGACCCTACACCTGCAGTGTACCTGTGCTGTGATTGACTGACTTTTTGAAGCAGTGTCAAGAACAGTGGCAAGTTAAAAAGAAAAGAGGAAACAGAGTCAAGGGACATGTGATTTTTTTCTACATAGCTATGTGACACAGAACTAGAAACAGTCAGAAGATAGGTGATTCAGCCTTTCTTTACACAGGATTATTCCACAGATTTTTTTGCACAAACATCGTAGATATATCAATAATAAATTTTACACTTTATCAATGTTAAAGACTTACTTCAACAATTCACAATCTGCAGAATTACAAAAGTCTCCAGTGTAATTAGATTTAGAGCAAGTAATCCTCCCAAAATGAACTTTATACTTTTAACAATTCCACATGCCTCAGACCTATTCAACCAGTTCATTGCCTCCTCTGTCTAGAGGTTTGTTTGGGCATTTCATATAAATGGTATCATACAACAGATGGCTACCCGTGATTAGCCTCCATGCTTATGTAATGTTTAAAGTCTCACCCACATAGGAGCATGTGTCAGTACTATGTTCCTTGTAATTGCCAAAGTTTATTTCTTTGCGTAGATAGCATATTTGTTGAATTATTATTAAGTGGGTTGACTTTGTCCCTCTCTTTGGGGTGTTACAAAGGATGTCATTTATGAATAGTCTTTAACTGTGGATACGTTCTTATTTCTCTTTGTCTATAACTAAGCATGGATTTCGGAGTCTGATGATAACTCCATCTTTAACCCTAGAGGAACTGGCAGACTCTTTTCTAAAGCGGCTGCACCATTTTCCACTTACACCGCATCAACTGGTTTCTGATTTTGCCATGTTGGTTGCATCGCTCTATGACTTGTTCTTCTGGATTCCAGCTGTATGTGGTCATGGTCTTCACTTAGACTTCCGTGTAATGATGAGAGGCCTAATGATGTTGCACATTTTTCATATGCCTGTGGGACATTTTCATATTTTTAATGCAAATATATCTATTTATGTTCTTCAGCCATTGTGTGATTGGGTTGATTTCTTCACGGTGTTTAGTTAGGTTTCTGTGTATCCTGTGTGTGGGTCTCTTGTCATATGTATCAATTTCACATATACTTAATTTTGTGGTATGTCTGTGCAGTTTTGTTGATGGTCTTTTTTTGGAGAAAAGATGTAACTTGGATGAAGTCCATTTCATCAATTTTAGTTTCATTGCTTTTGCATTGTGGTAGTTATGGAAGGAATGAATGACAAATTAAAGGTCACACATATTTACCCAGTGGTTTTCTATTTTTACTTTTAAATTTTTTTTTTTTGAGTTAGTGTCTCACTCTGATGTCAAGGCTGGACTAGAAACCTTGGGTTCAACAGATTCTCCTGCTTCAGCCTCTTGAATAGCTGGGGGCTACAGCTGTGAGCCACCACACCTAATTCCTGTAGTTGTTACCTTCAGGTTTTGATCTATCTTGAATTAATATTTTTATGTACCAGAACGTAAATGTCCCATTTTCTAAACTTTGCATGTGGTTATTCAGTTTTTCCAGCAGAACCTGTTAAAAGGCTACCCTTTTCCAATTGATTGTTTTGTAACCCTTAGAAAAAAATCAGTTAACAAAAGTATAATTGTAGTTTTCAGGTAGTACAATCTATTACTCTACATTATCTTTGCACATTTCTGCACAACAGTTTTGATCACTGTACATATATTGTCAGCTTTGAAATAGAGTGTACATCTTCTAATTTGGCCTTCTTTATTGAGATTTATCAAGTTGATTATTCCATATATATTTTTGTTTTCTGTCTAAAAATATACATAAATTTTCTATGTACATGGGTAAGTTTCTGGAGTTTCAATTATTTCCATTCATCTGGCAGTCAGATTTCATGCCAGTAGCATGCCATTTTGGTTGGTTCTGCATTATAGTATACAGTGGAGTCAGATATTGTGGGGTCTCAAGCACTGTCTTTTCCTCAGGATTGCTTTGGCGATGGGCATCTTTATGGATTCTTGTGATATTTATTTTATTTTAGTGTATATGAAGAGCATCATGATTCCACTAAACATCGTACTCCTTCTAGCAGTACGCATGTTTTTACTTGGTACAACAACCTATAATCATTTTGGGGTACATGAAGATATCTTCTCAGGATATCAAAATCATAATATTTGATGATATGCAATTTGTTTGAAATACAATTTGTTTGAAATATGGTCTAAAAACTCATATATAGCTACATTTAAAATGAACATCATGCCAGGTGTCATGGTGCATGCCTGTAATCCCAGCACTTGGGAGGCTGAGGCAGGAGAATGGTTACAAATTCAAGGCCAGCCTCGGCTGCAAAGTGAGCTCAAAGCCAACCTAAACTACATACTGAGACCCTGCCTCAAAAAGACCAAAAAAATGAACATCATGATTAAAAATTTTAAATTATCTTTTGTTATAAGGAAGGGGGTATATATGCACTAAAAATGTACCCAGAAGCTAATGGAAAACCTTCAGAAAAAAACAAAAAGCAATTACCAAATTCATTTTTGGGGAGCTATTACATCACAACAATTCAAAAGGACAAAGTGAAACAAAACACTCAAGAAAAAATATTCAATGAACACTAAAACAATTAATAAATGAGAAATATATTACTGTTTACCCATGGATTCAAAATGGCACACAGTAAAGTAATAATATCTCATCATCCAATTTGACTAGAAGATGCTACCTATTAAATTCCCACACTATTGTTTACACCAAAATATAGAATTAAGTCAACTCAAAATTTGTTCTTAAAAGTAAACACCACAAAGCCAGAGATCAACTTTAAAGGTGAGGACCTGATGAAAACAGTATTTTATCCTTTAGGATACCTCCTTCTGGTTATGTAATTGCTAGAGATTTCTAAAGAAATGACTCACACTGAGTTTTCATGTAACAAACTTGTACAGAATTTCAAATGCACTAGAAACTTTTACTGGCTTTTGAAAATATGAGTTATACCTTACTATTATATACACTTGATGCAATATTGCATATAGGCCAAAGGAAGATTATACATCCCTTCTACTTGTGATTTCTCAATATAATGTGTTCTTTACTGAGTATGAATGAGACCAATATGATTACAGGTGCTTCCAAAAAGAAATATGAGGTGAGGCATCTGCTTATGCAATGTTAGGTTTGTATGCAAGCTCATATAAAGATGAAGGCTTCCCATAGTCTAGGTTTATGTTTACTCTCAGGGTTAGTTCTTTCATATCTTCTGAGGGCTTGAGGATCATACAATGCTTCCACACATTATTTACTTACATATTTACATAGGGTTTCTCTCCAATGTCAGTTCTTTGCTGCATTTCAAGATAATTTGAAACAGGGGCTATGGATTTGGATCAGTGGCACAGCGCCTGCCTGGAAAATGCAAGGTCCTGAGTTCGATTCCCGGTACTGGAAAAAAAAAACCAACCCAACCAAACAAACAAAATAAACCAAGATAACTGGAAGCAGGGAAAGGTTTTCAACATTGTTTACATGCAATCTCCTATGTGACTCCTTTCATGTACCAAATATTTTGGGAAAAATAAAAATTTTCATATTATTTATGTTCAGATAACTTTCCACTGTGATTTTTTTCATATATGTGACCACACTTGTGTTTGCCAAAAGATTGCACATACTGCTTAGAAAAATAGAGATCCCTAGTTCTGTGAAGTATGCTAATGGTATTTTGATTGTCATTGCATTAAATCTGTATCACAATTTTGGAAGTATGGTCATTTTCAGAATGCTAGTTCTTATTATCCATAAGCAAGGGTTATATTTTCATTTTTTCATATCCTCTTTGATCTCCTTTTTCAGAGTACTGTAATTTTCAGTGTATACATATTTTACTTCCTTTCTTAGATTGATTCCTAAGTATTTCACTTCCTTGGATGCTGTTGTGAGGATTGTGGTTTCCCTAACTTCTCTGTCAGTAAATTTATTGTTTGTGTATAGGAAGGCTATTGATTTTTGAGTGTTGACTTTATATCCAGCTACATAACTAAAATTCCTCATTAAATCTATAAGTCTTTTGATGGAGATTTTAGGGTCTTATATGTAGAGTATCATGTCATCTGCATATAATGAAAATTGCTCTAATATTTCCAGAACTATATTGAAAGAAGTGATAGTGCACATCTTTATCTTGTTCATAATTCTGCAGTAAAAGAATCCAGTTTCTGCCCATTTAGTATGATGTTGGCTGAGACGGCTTTTATCAGATTGAAATAATTCCATCTATTCCAATTTTCTGTAGGGTTTTATCATAAATGAATGTTGGACTTTGTCAAAAGCTATTTTTGAATCTATTGAAACGATCATGTGATTTTTGTCTTTGGCTTTGTTGATATGGTGTATTATGTTTAATGGTTTATGCATATTGAATCATCACTGCATTCCTGCAGTGAATCCCATTTGCTCATGGTGTATGATCTTCTTCATGGTTTACTGCATTCTGTTTGCTGGTATCTTCTTGAGGATTTTTGCACCTATGTTCGTTAGGGAGATTGGCCTGTATTTCGTTTCCTGGTTGTATCTTTCTTTGGTTTTGGAATCAAGGTAATACTTGCCTCCAAGTACGAGCTAGGGAGTATTACTTCCATTTCAATTTCAACAAAGAGTTTGAGGAGTATTGGCATTAAATCTTCTCTAAATTTCTAGTAGAAAGGAGCAGTGAATCCACCCAAACTTGGACTTTCTTTCTTGGTAAGTTTCTAATTCCATTTTTACTTTCATTAATCTTAGCCACTTGTTCCTCAGACAAAGAACTTCTATCTAGAACATTTAAAGAATTGAAGAAAACCGGAACCCCCAATTCAAAGACCAATCCAAAAATGGGCATCAGAGATGAATAAATATTTCTCAGATGAAGAAATACAAATGGTAAATAAACACATGAGAAATATTAGACATCATTGATCATTTGAAAGTTGCAAATTAAAACAGCACTGAAATTGTATCTCACTCCAGGAAAAATGGCTATCATTGAGAAAACCAATAACTAATGCTGAAAGGGCTATGGGGAAAAAGAACCCTTCTCCACCATTGGTGGGAATGTAGTCTGGTGCAACCCCTGTGGAGATGCAAAAGCTAAGATTAGATGTCCCATTCAAACCAGCTAGTATCTTCACAGAAGAATTAAAAGCATCATACCACTGCTATATATGTGCACCTATGTTTATAGCAGCATGATTTGTCTACATACTTCCTCTTCCAGGAGATTTAATAGTTCTTTTTTAATATTTAGATTTTTGATTCATTTCAACTTTAGTTAGTGCTTGGTGATTGACATGGATCTAGTTTTAATCTTTAGCATGGGGAAAGCCAATGTTTCAGAACCATTTATTAAAGAGGCCATCTTTCTACCACTGAACATATTTTGCACTTTATCAAAGATCAGGTGGCTGAGAGTGTTTGCAGTTGTGTCTGCATCTTCTAATCTGTTTCACTGATGCTCATGTCTTTTTTTTTTTAACAATACTATGCTGTTTTTATCACAGTAGCTATGTAGTACAATTTCAAATCAGGGATTGTGATACCTCCTGCTTTGCCTTTGTTGTCCAGGATTGCCTTTGCTATTCTTGGTATCTTCTGGTTCCAGATTGCCTTGGTTACTTTTTTCTCACTGCTGGGACAAAATACCCGACAACCAAAATTAAGGAAGGAAAGGTTTATTTTGCTTACAGTTCGTGGAGGTTTCAGTCCATACTTGGCAGATTATAAGGCAGAGTAGCACGTGGCAGAGAGCTACAGCTCATGGCAGCAGAACACAGCTAAGCAACAAGCCCATACCAGGGCAGAATGGGGTAGGAATGGCCTCAAGCACTCTCTTCCTCTCCCTTACATATGCAAACTATCCACCCCAGGGCGGGTGCAGCTCTCACACCCTTACTCAAACTCTAAAAGCCTGACCCATGGCTGCATGAGGCTTTGGGGGTCTCACAGACATAAACCATAACACAGATGAACCATGAATTTGGGAAAAATTTCATCAGCTGTCCCTTAGATAGAGGACTTCTATCTAGAACATATAATGAATAAAAAAAACAGGCCCCCCAAATTCAAAGACAAAATCCAAAAATAAGCATCTGAGATGAATACAAACTTCTCAGATGAAGAAATACAAATGGCAAATAAATGTATGAAAAAATGTTCAACACCACTGGTCATTCAAAAGATGCAAATTAAAACAACACTGAGATGCCATATCAATCCAGGGAAAATGGCTATTGTGAGGAAATCATCCAATAACAAATGGTGGCAGGGATGTGAGGGAAAATGAAAGCCTTCTCCACTGTTGGTGGGAATGTAGGCAGGCAAAATCATTGTGGAAATCAGTGTACATATTCCTCAAAAACTAGAATTAGAGGTCACATTCAACCCAGCTATTCCCCTCTTGGGTATTTTTCCTGAAGTACTGAAGACGCCATACCGCAGTGACCTATGTGCACCCCTGATTATAGCAGCACAGTTTGTAATAGCTACATCTTGGAAATAACCTAAATGTCCTCAACTGAGGAATGCATAAAACAGATGTGATATTTTTATGCAATGGAATACTACTCAGCTATAAATAAAGATGAACTCAAGGTTTTTATAGATAAATGGATGCAACTAGAGACCATTCTCTTAAGTGAAATAAATCAGACTCACGTGTAAACATCATGTTGTCTCCCTAGTGTATGAAACTGAATGAGTAATCAAGATCAAAAATGTACCATAGATATTGTGAAAGGGAGTGAAACTGCTCTAAAGGAAAGAACAACTATGATGGGGGAAAGAAGAAAACAAAGAAGGGAATAATGTATATATGTATACATATATGTATATACACACACACACACACACACAAGATAGCTAAGACTACTAATTTCTATTTGTTCATTGTTTATATTGTTTGATCAATTTTTCATACCTATATCTGGTAACATGAGCAACTGCTCTAAAGATAACAATATGCAATATAATAACCATTGTAAATTTCCTAACAATATATCTTTCATGGTGGTGCAATGTTGACATCAACAGTACCAGTTTAATGTTTTTTTTTTTTTTTTTCAGGGCCATCAGGTCTCCTTAGTAACATACATTTTTTGTTCCCCTCTCTGAATCCTCTCATTTAAAAATAAACAACTCTTGGGTTGCAACAGAAAAAGGAGTACAGAAAAGACATTTTTAAAAATCTAACACAGTATACCAAATTCAAGTAGGTGGGAGTTGACTAAGCAAGGTATAGGGGTCAGGTACAGGAGGGTGAAAGGTCACATCCAGGGCATTTATTGCCTGCAAGTTCTAGACTGAGTGATACCCATTTATCCCAGGCTTAGGGATGGGCAAAAGGAGTATTTCAAGGAGACTGAAATTTCTCAGCGGGCTAGGGTTATATTGATTATCCTATTAGCCCATCTTTCTTTTTAATTTTTGGTCTCTGTTATGGTTGATACATTGTGTCAACTTGGGGAGTCTAGAGGCTTGGCTAAGTGATTCAGCAGGAAGCCAGGGTGCTTACTTTGTATATATCCTGAGCCTGTGGAAGGGGAGGGCATGGAGATTATGTGAGAGCTACACACCCCTTAGGTGGGGTAGCCTGTTTACAATGTAAGGGAGGGAAAGAAGCTGCTTGCCGCCATTCCTCCCTTTTTACTCTGGCTGCTTTGCTGTTCAGCTGCCTTTTCCCCCTTTGCTCTTGTTGCTTTGTTATCTTCTGCCTCGGAGCCAGCCAAGTATGGACTAAAGCCTCCACAAACTGTAAGCTAAATAAACCTTTCCTTCCTTCATTTTGGGCATTGGGTATTTTGTCTCAGCAATGAGAGAAAAGTAACCAAGACAGTCTCCAAACCTTGGTTGCTAGATATCCAGAGGAACCTTTAAATATAATGTATAGCCAGAGTACTCTTACTTCTTACCAAGCATGAATGTTCTAGTAGATGAATCCGTGTAGAATGCTAACAGACAACAATTACATAGTTTTACAGAGAAAATTTAAACATAGTATCATAAAGTACAGTCATGGTGACAGTTTTGTAAGACATTTAAATCTCCATCTTGAACTAGAATAGTCTTTTAGCTGATTAACCCAACCTAATACATAAGAATGGTTTTTTTTTCTTTTTTTTTTTTTTTTGGTTTTTCTCTGCTACCGGGAACTGAACTCATGACCTTGCACTTGCCAGGCAGGAGCTTTTGCTGCTGAGCTAAATCCCCAGCCCCCATAAGAATGTTTTACCTAATTTGTTGTCCTTATGTCATTGAAGAAATTTGTAACATTGCCTGGGCTGGCCTTAATTTTATCAGTTTACATAACTGGTTGATTTTTTCTACTCATGCTATGTGCTCTTTAAGTAGGGAGGTTTTGTAATTTTAAATTCCTGATACAGTGTCTGATCACACTTCTGTATATATAAGTGCTTCTGAATATATGATCAGTTAAGTTGTCAGAAAGAAAAGATACCCTAGGCAGTACCAGGAAAGGTCAGTTTGTTCAATACATCATTTCTTCAGATAAACACAAAAGGCCCAGAGAAAGTCAGTGAAATATTTTGCCATAGAACAAAAACTGGTACTAAGAAAGCCCAAATATCATGTCTATGTGTAAGTTAACTAAAGAAAAACATGAAGATATTAGGTTAGTGGCTAACAAAATATACAAATTCTGGTAATAAATAAAAGTGACACAATGGCAAACTTGTTTAATACTCAGAGCCCAACAGGAGCTACATAGCTTGAGTTTCTACATTAATCTGCCAGTGTAAGAAGCTTATTTAAACACAGCCATACTCCTACTAAGCACTATATTCATTAACCATTATAATAGTAATATTATTTTTAATATACTGACAAAAAGGACTTATCAAATTATGAAGGTTATCTTAAAAGTCTTAAAATCATATATACATGAAGCAAAAATAAAGGAAAATATTTAGGCATACTAACATGTAACATGAAAGCACTTTAAAATAAGTTAAAAGGCAAAGTATTATGAGAATCAAACAACTATGGAGTAATAAAGACAAAGCAAAATCAAAGTTAGTATTGAATTACCTCTAAAATTACTCATGAAAGAGAGCTTTGACACTTTGAAAAGACCAGGTGCCTATCTTTCTAAGTTATCATGTCTCATCTTAAATTAATGCCAATAATAATTCAGATGATTTTCATTATTAATTATCATTTTATTGATAACCTGTTGTTGATGACATGAACCTCTTTTCACAAATATCTGAAACACAAGAGAAAGGCAGATTTCTGAATCCAAAAGAAAATGTCTATTACTAATATCAATGCCAATTTTATATTTAGAATACTGTATAATTGGAAATCATGAATATATTTAATAAACAATGAAAACAATAATGAATTATCATTATTTAGTTTTGTATTAATAGCATTTTTAAAATCAAACAAATCTCCTTTTTGAAAACTTCACATTTGACAATGACCAGTGTAAACATATCACAATAATATATTTTGAACAGCATTTATTGGGGTGTCTCCCATAAGGCTATGTAGATTATTGGGGCTCCTCATTAATGAACAAAAACTGACTAATATTATTCCAGGCAGCTACCTTCCTTTCCTGAATTAGAGTCCTGTCTAATAACCTCTACCCACCCTAAGATATTTCTGCTTAATTACTTTAACAAATTTTTATAATCCATGAAGACACAATCTTAATACTGAATACATTAAATCTGAAGAATGAGAGACTCTCAAATCATAATAAACATAAACAACAAAAAGCATTACATTTATAAAACCAATTTTAACATCATTTTGACCAGCTGGCAACTTTTGGTGGAAGCGCATTTCTACATTAGATGATATTTATCTATAAGTCAAATTAAATTTTAGATACATTTTTCAAAATTACAAAAAGTACAAAAAGAAGAAAAATTTGTTAAGCTCCAATAAAACGGCTGTTTGCAGATTGGATAGAGAGACAAGCAAAAAACACACAAGGCAATTTACTTATAAAATGAGTGCACTCAAATATATTTTGGCTAAATTGAATCTTAATAATTTTTTTTTACCGAGGAGTGGGGTTATCGGCTACATAAACTCCCATACATACTCACCAGTGTCTATTGAAAAAGATCTAACAGGTTCTTTTCCCCTACCTTTGCAGTTAACGTGGGTTCCCAAGGGCCAAGGGCCAAGGACCTATGATCCTGTCAATCTGAAACTTCCCCTGACTCCACCACAAACATTTCTTTTTTCCCTTTTCCTGTCTATCTACTTCAGACCCTCTTGCTTGAAATGTCCCCTCTCTTTACAGTAGGCACATTGGTCTGGATCCAAGGGAATGCAATTAATTGCCTTCTCCTTGTTTACCCTTCTTTCCTCTTTCCCTACTTCCCAACTATGTCTCTTTCTATGTGAGCTGCTACCATCACTTTCCTCTACTGCTTAAACTCCTATTCTGCATCCTCTCTGTTATGAAACAATTTTTGGGGAATCTCTGTAAAGGCCTCACAAGGGACATGCATGGCCTCACAAAGAACATGAAAAATTACTGATTACTCCCCCTCTTGTCCTTTCCACTTGGGACATTCTGCATTCTAGCCACTCCCTGAATCTCCCTGAAATGTATCCTTCCTTTCTTGTAAGTTTCCCAAAGTTTCTATAGTTTCTCTGAAGACTGCTTCACAAAGACTTCACTTGCCAAACAGGATGTGGTTTTTGGCTTAAAAGCTGATCTCACACTGGTTTGTGGCTGATATGATCCTACCCTGCGTAAGGCTCTCAGTCAGTCGCTGGCCAGCTAATAAAGGCTCATTCTAAATTCTCAATTGGCGATCCGTGAGTTTTGGTGTTTGTTGGTTGGTACCTTGGTTTGGTTCTGAGTCCAGAACAATATCTACCAGCTAGGACAAGTTCATCCCTGCAATAACTCCCAATTTGTGCAGCTTGTGACACTTATACCACTTATGTAGGTCAGCGGTGCCATGAGATACAGAAAGAAGCCCTTTCCTCAAAGCCTGATGATTTTTTTTTAAAAAAGGATTTAGCACTTCCTCAGTGTTGTAATCCCAGTTAGGATTTCTTTGTCCTGTGTAGTTTTTCCTGTATCTAATCTCATTTTTTTTCTCAGCTGCCCTTAAAATCCTTTTCCTCTCCTCTGAAGAAAACAAAGCTTACATTATCTGTTGACAGTCACCCCAGGCGGGGTGGTGAGTCTCAAACGCCACTTCCAACAAAGTAATCAAAGCCCAAGTTTGCCTGAAAAGGGGGATTTTGATTTCTCCAATTGCAGAATGAGGGTTTCCTCCTGGCCCCATCACAGCAGCCTGCCAGAGAGGCAAGATCACAGCTGAGTTGGGAGGAAAAAAAAAGAGTGGATCATCTTCCTCGGGTCCTGAAGGCAAAACAGGGAATTTCTGCTTAGGGGACCTTTCCTTAATTACCAGAACTCAATCTGGGAATCCACAAACAGACATCCCCTTTAAATTTGTCAAAACCCTTACTCATGCATAAACTAGAATGGTGGACTTACAGTCTGTCATGCCCATGATAATTCAATTTAGAACAAAGAGAGAGCAGTTTACCTTAGCAGGTCTTTCTACCCTCACTCAATCAACAATCCACACAAGAGCCTGAGGCTGTGGCAACCTGAAATCATGGGCACATTTGGGAGAAAAACACAGAGCAGACAAACAGACAAACAAAGCAGTAATAATCCCAGGAATCATGAATCACCTCAAATCATCAATTTGGAAAAAATATTTTTAGAGTCTAGAACTGACCAAATCCAAAATAAACTGTGACAAAACTCTGAAAAAATTCTCAGCTATGCTGAGACCAAATGACTACCACCTTTGGGAGCCCAAGCCCATTAAATTGTCAGTCTAGAGAAAGAAACGAAAGGCAAACTATGGGATCTAATTAAAATCTTGCCTAGGTCAGAGAGCCAGGCTTTGCAACTCTGTTTACACAGCCTCAGCATCCTGGCACACAATCACCCCCCGGTAGCCAGCTGAAATTAGCCAAGGCACCCTGCCACCCAAAGAGTGGCTGGTGAACCTGGGAGGCATAGGGCCTCCTCAAGTGAGGCTTGTTTTAATTTTTTTTTATTATTATTTTAAAAATAAAAGGTGAAAAATACTAACAGACAGACAACATTTTACAAAATAGCAAAGGATCAGTACAGACAGTACAGAGTTACAAACAGAGTGGTAGGGAATTAACAATGCTTGTTGTATTACATATTGATATCTTCAAAGTGGTTTCTCATGAAAACAGATAGAGACATACAAAGCTGATCAACCAAGGACTCACTGACAGTTTCTTTCAGCAAAGAAATACAAGACAGTAGAACAGCCATGTTAACTATCCTGCATATACATGCATACAAACTTTCTCCTTCTTTCCCTTCTCTTTTCCCATATCCCAGTTACCTAATGGAATATTACTCAGCTGTAAAGTGAGGCTTGTTTTATTTCTCATAAATCCAGTCTCACTGGGTCCTCCAGATGATATGGCAAGTGAGTTCAATAAGAAAGGCACTCACAAGAAAACCAAAAAGGCAGGAACAAAGCTTTATTGAGCCAGCTGATGGAGAGTCTCTTACCAGGAGCCATGAGCTGTAGCCCTCTGCCATGTGCCACTCTGCCTTGTAACCAGCCAATTATGGACTGAAACTTTCATAAACTGTGAGCTAAATAACCTTTCCTTCCTTAATTCTGGGTGTTGGGTATTTTGCCTCAGCAACAAAAGTAACAGATAATTACATGAATCTTGAGCAAAAGAGCAAAGTGTACAAAATCACAACTTTGGATTTTAATTTATACTGTGTTAACAAGCAGTATGATACCTGTAGAAAAGTAAATATATAGAATAAAGGACTGGAATAGAAGACACAAAATCAGCCCCATTCACCTGTAGTAAACTCATCTTTGAGCAAGGGGCCAAAACAGACATTGGAGAAAAGCTAATCTCTTTAGTAAATGATAGTGGGAAAACTTGTTGTCAGTGGGTAGAAAAATGAAAGAGCTAGTTATTGGTCACATTGTACCAAAGTCAAATCAAGTCAAAATGGATCAAAAATGGATCAAACATAAGTATAAAGCAGGGCTGGAAGATAACATAGGAGAAACACTATAAACCATACAGGCACATGCAAGCCATTCCTCCAGAACAGAACTCTCACAACACAAAAAATAATATAAATACTAAAAATGGAATTACATCAAATTAAAAAGAAAACAAAACAAAACTTCTGCACAGAAAAGGAAACAGTCACTGAAGTGAGGAGACAGCATCTACAATGGAAAATATTATTGGGCAATAGCTTTCTGATAGAGTACTACTATCTAGAATACATAAAGAACTAAAAAATTAACCTCTCAAAATGAATGATCCAATCAGGAGATGGGGAAATGACTTGGATAGGCGCTTCTCTAAAGAATAATTACAGGTTGTCAAGAAATACATGAAAAACGTTTTAATTATTTTAATCTTAAGAAAATTCAAAACAAAATAATTCTGAGCTTCTGTCTTATTCCAGTAAGAATGAGTATCATCAAAAATAAAAGAGAAAGGGGCTGGGGATTTAGCTCAGCAACAAAAGCGCCTGCCTGGCAAGCTCAAGGTCGTGAGTTCGGTTCCCGGTACCGGAGAAAAACCAAAATAAATAAATAAATAAATAAATAAATAAATAAAAGAGAAAAAATATTGGCAAGGATATGGGAAGAAAATGAAACTTTTGACATTGGCACAAATATAACTGGTAGAATTTCAATAGAAATCAAAAGAGAGATTCTCCAAAAACTAAAAACAGAAATTCCATTTAACCCACCTATACCTCTCCCGGGCATATTCCAAAAAATAATTGAAGACATTATATTTTAGTCATACATGTATACCCACCCTTATAGCAGTGTAGCTCATGATAGCTAAGATCTGGAAACAGCCTAGAATGTCATCAGTGGATGAACTGAAAAATAAAATATGATAGTATAAGAATATTACCAAGCCATAAAGAGCAAAATCTTGAGAAATAATGCTAAGTAAAATAACTCCGACACAGAAAGTTAACTATTGAATGGTTTCTCTCATATGAGAAATTTAAAATGTAAATTGATTCCCAAATAAAGTAAAGAAGATACTGTGAAAAACAGGGAGGCATAGCTTTTAGAGAAAGGGAAGGCAAAGAGGAAAAAGGGGGAGAGCAGGGTAGTTAAGGAAGGGAGTAAAGAACTTAAAATGATTATGAAAAGACATTTTCTTGGGTCATCAATTTCCCAAATGAATGTAACTATTATGCATTGCAATCATAAATGGATAAGTCATAGATCAGTACTTGCAAAAGTGTATTTATAAGGCCTTTTGAGTAAGATTTTTCTTTGTATTAGATTTTTATTTTTAGTTTGTTTCTGTTGTTGTTACAGAACAGTGTTTAGTTTTTATTTCTTCTTGAGTATACACTATACAGCATGCTTTTTAATGAGAGCTGTCCATCTAATCTCATTTATTATGTTATGTTGTTTTGGTGTTTACAACTTGCTTTTTTTTTGGCTCTTGTTAGTAATATCTCTATTGTCAGATCTGTCTTTATTTCTCTTTTTTCCCAAGTCATTCTTTTTAAAGATGTATTAATGAATATTTATCTTTGAAAGAATGTAGTTTCAGTTTTGTAGAGCTAATCATCATTGTTCTTTCCTTATTCTAGCTTTGAACTTTGTAAAGCTATGTTAGCATATATTTTTGATCTGATATGTTTTCTTCTTTATTATGGCATAACCCATTTCTAGTTTCTCCTATTCTTTGATGATGTTCTAAATTTCACTACTCTTTCCTCTTTCATATATGATGACATTTCAAGAAGGCAAGAATATTTTCCTGAAACACCCACTTGTGAAAAAAACCCTCGATAACGATAAAATGTACATGAAGATTCCAATGCAAGTACACAATCTGAAATAGATACTTTCCTCAGAAACCTGCAAAGAATTGAGGGGAGGAAGGGTCACTGAGTAGAGCAGGATCTACAGGATGGGAGTTTCAGATATTTGCATTTTATGGAAATGTCACATAAGGCTAAACAACTTTGAATTACCCATTTGTCTGAAACTTGGATTATTTTATGCAGCACATTATGCTGTGGAAAAAAGGGACTCTAGTGACATATCCAGAGTCCAAATTCTTCCTTTTATGTACTTGATAACCAGGTCAGAGAAGAGACTGACTTGCCCAATTCCAAATATACAGAAGAAGACATTTCTTCCATTTTAGCATAGACACTGAGAGGTGTAAACTTCTCTGTTAACAGTGTTTAACCACTAGTTTATATATATTCTCTAATTCCTAAATTATTTTTTAATTGTCCTTTTGCTTCTGTCAAACATTTTTTACTGAGAATTAGGTTGTTAATTTTCCATGTAGATTTGATTCTCTCAAATCTCTTTTCATTACTTATTTGAACTTCCTTATTTTTTGGTCAGAGCACCTACTTTGATTTTAGTCCATTTATCTTGATTGAGACTTTTAAAATAATGTATATATGGTGTAGCCTTGGAGTTTAAATGTATACTTACAGTAAATATATATTACAAGTTGCAAATGTATATTTACAGGTGATGACTGAGATGACTGTACATTTTGTTTCAAGAGGACTCTGAATTTAAATACCCATTAGTTCTCTTTATTTTATAGTGATTTTCCGATCTTCTATTTCCCTGATAATCTTCTACCTAGGTTTTTTCTCTTTTAAAAGTGAGCTAATGATTTTTTGCTTGTATTATTGTGTTTTCTTCCTCTTTCAAGATTTTCTGCTTTTCTCATCCAACATTTCATCATGATGTATTTGCGTTTTGGCCTACTATATTTTTAGAATTTTGTAAATATCTGAGATGTATTAGATAAAATTTCTCATCCCTTACGGAACCTTTTCCAGGAATATTTTCTGGTTCCTTTCTCTCTCTTCCTGTTCTGGTGCGACCTATTTGCAAATGGTGGTAGGCAGAATGGTGTCCCACAATATTCTGCAAGGTTCTCTTTATATTACTTCATCTTTTATTTCTCTGGTTTTTTTTGGAAGGGAGGGGTAGGGCATTATATTATCGATATATATACAATTTCAGGTTAGCTCAGTCCTTCCCTTGAGATTTCAAATTTACTTGTTCAGTTCACTTGGCTTTTTTTTTTTTTTTTAAAAAAACCATTCTGTTACTATTGTTCACCATTTGCAGTTGTTGTTGTGCTTCTATAAATAATGTTTCTTTTAAAATCTTCTTCCCACACAGTGTCTGTTGTTTGTGACATTGTCATTATACCTTTTAAAGTTTTTTAGTTTTGTTTTGCAAATAATTGACCATGTTCAGCATTGCATATTTGAAATGTTTGCCTGTTACATCCAACAACTTATCCCTCTTGTAGTTTCTATTGCATGCTTTTTCATCGTTTTTCAACTTGTTTTGGAATAGTTCCAAGTTGTGTTTTTTCCATGCTATTTTATTTTGCCTTTTATGATAATTAAATGTTCTGTTTCTATATACTCAGTGCCAACTCCTATGGGTCTTAACGTTGCTACTGAGTACAGGGACTCTTTTAATGAAGTCTCATTCTGCTGTTATTTCACTGATTTTGCTGCTCAGGTAATTCAGCCTTGAAATTGCTCCTCGGAACTTGGACAGCAATAGACTCCATACAAGCCCTTCTATTGAAGCCATTGACCATGACGTTAGCCTCCAGACATTATTCATTAGCATTTCTACCGCTACTGATATTGTCTTGGCTGTATGAATTCCCCACAAGTTTATCCAGCAAAGTTCAGGCTCTTTTACCATATTTGCTGAAGGTATATTTGGGAGTTGTTTCGTGCCTAGGCCAGCTCCTTGCTTTCTATTTTTAAATCATTTTTCTAATAATTCAATTTCCCTTTGGATCCATTTAATTTTAATGAAGGTAGCAGATTTCTTTTAAGTGTCTGTGCATGTTGATACACACACACACAGAAGACTAACAATAATCTTTCTTTTTGTACTGGGAATTGAACTCACAACCTTGTGCTTGCCAGGCAGGCACTATGCCACTTAGCTATATCCCCAGCTTGACTAACAGTAATCTTAAGCTTGACATATGTCAAAGTTTTAAAAATTCAATGAATAACCTGGGGGAGAGGTCTGTGTTTTATTACATGTCACCAAAGGTGGGAGCAGATATACATATCAACTGGAGTAGCATTCTTGTTTTAGGAGTAATGGACTACCTTAGTATCTATTTTTAGTTAACCTCTCTCATTTGGGAACCTATGAATAGGCTGGGGCCCATTTTACTCATTAGATTCACTAATTAAAACTTTGCTGTACTATTGCATAAGTGGAATTATAAAAAGACCTGTGTTGATGGTGCTTGTCTAGAATTTAGGGTTT
This sequence comes from Chinchilla lanigera, assembly GCF_000276665.1. Lineage (NCBI taxonomy): Eukaryota > Metazoa > Chordata > Mammalia > Rodentia > Chinchillidae > Chinchilla > Chinchilla lanigera. The sequence continues at coordinate 4,206,907 of NW_004955447.1, read as the reverse complement.
GCATACAATGATAGGCAGTATGTGTGGAGATGTTGGCAGGCTTCTCCACCTAAGAAGGTATCTTGGCCCTGGTGTGGAAATTGCGGGGAGTAATACATTTGTGGTTTAATAAGAGGAGCTACTTACAATGGGGTCTCTGTTACAATGATTTGCTAAGGTGTTTAATTGCCATAGACTTTTATTGTTTCTGCAAAGACTTTTACACTTTCTTGAGTAAATGTTTTTCTTTATTTACTGTTTATGTGTAGTATGATATATAGGGGTTAAGATGATTTTTCTTAAAAAATAACTTGCAATAATTCATTTTGTTTCACTTGAGAACTTGTCCATAGAAATTTTAAAACTGCCTTTGTGGAAGTGGCTAGGTAAAAAGTTTTCTAATTTTCTCTCCACAACTGCAAATGTTAAAGAAAAACACAATGACGAAATTAAAAGCACAATTTTAGTGTCTTGATAATTTGCATGGGTTAAGAGTTGTGCAATGATTCCTACACATAATCCTGTCATCCCAGCAGGGGCATAATAAGATTTTAAATAAGTTTAAAATTTATTTTAATAACTAAAATGTTCTTTCTTTTCTGATGATAGCTACAGAATATTACAGATAAACTTACATTTACAGTAGTTACAATGGTGAATTTTTAAATTATAATTTTTATCACTTTTAAAAATCAAGTGCTTCGCCAAATTTAGCCCAGAGACTCTAATTTGTCAGTCCTTGTTTCATATCATAAATTTAGTCTATCATATTTGAAATTGAAAATGCTATAATTTTTTATTTCTAACCTTTATAGTATGTTACCATTAAAAATGCATTTTGAAATTATATTTAATACATATATTTGTAATTATATGAAGAGTAATACCATTTGAGACTTTACTTGTAGATTAATAATGTAATAGTGCAAATTGAGTTTTAACATATAAAATGCATATTTTTGGATACTTATCATATTAACACATTTAGTTTTTCAATAAGACCATGAAGAAGTGGCTGGGGATTTAGCTCAGCGATATAACACCTGCCATGCAAGCACAAGGTCGTGAGTTCAATTCCTGGCACTGGAAACCACCCCCGCCTCCCCAAAAAAGACCATGATGCAGGTTATATCATTTTTTTCATCTTTGTTTCACAGGTGACAAAACTAAGGCAAACAGACTTTATATGATGTGTCAAAATTCACATGAATTTATAGTGGACTCTTTACCTGAATGTAAGATGGCTGTCCTTCATGTTTAATAGTAAATTTTAAAATTTTACCTTAATCACCACCCAGTTATCTACCTGTACATTAATTTAAATAGCATTTTGAATGTATAATAGAATGCAGATCATTGTATTCTATGGTTATCTCTTTGTGCATAACAAACTGTCCTCAAATGCAGGGGTTTACAATAATCTCTCTTTTTCATCTTTTTTGGTTCTGGATGTTAGTGGAATTGAGCTAGGTGGTCCTTGCAGAGCATTTCTTAGGACATCATCGTCCTGTATCCTTTGTGGCTGAAGTCATCTAAGGGTCATTCTTTCACCTGCTTCGTAATTGGTATCAAGAGAATCAAAGGGCTTGAAGCTTAAAACAGTGAGATTTCTTACACATGTTTTTGTATCACTCTGTAAATATTCATTATCAAGGGGAATTCAGTATTATTTTATAAAGCTGTTTGTGACTAGATGGGCAACATTATAGGTTTAATGTCTACTATTGATAATCTATTAAATTTTTGGTCTTTTTGATTGAGCTAGTATTGTGTAAGATTTTAAATGGTAAGATTGATGGAAATGTGGCACTGTTAATTATATTCTTACTTTGAGCACAATACTACAATGGAATTTTTAAGTTTTTGTATTTAAATAAAAGGGACATGTGGATGCTACTAAGGATGCTTCCCCTCATCCTTCTGTTATTATGTGTGGAATCCCTTCCATGGATATTGGTGTTATATTTAGTATAGAAATTTGGCACCCTATATCCAATAGAAATTTTCCACAAATTATAACTTCCTCAGTATTGGGGTTATATTTCCTTAAGGTCTAAAGGGGTAATTGTCTCCTCCACCCTCTGATACAATTTATCTTATTTGCGGAGCTTGTTGGATTACGCCTGGTCCTTTTAAGTCATTTGTTTAGTCCCAGGTGTTGTTTGTGGGAACTTGGGCTACCTTACTTGTGCTTTGTTCCAGTTCTCCAGCCCACTTCTCCATTCTTCTGCATTTCTTGGTTGCTTTGGAAGCAGCCGTTGTTCCTGTAGGCCCAGAGCCACCTCTGTATTTTGTATTTTGTTTTAGGGTCTATTTATTCCTGATTATTGTCCTGATTTCTGTTTAAAACTTTGATATTTCTGTCCTTCATTCCCTTTTGTGAGCATTCCTTTTGTCCTGGTGATAAAAGTGATTTTATTTTGTCCCGCCTGGTCCCTGTGTAATCTATGATTTTTCATCATAGTTCTTGATAGGTATTTGATCCCTGTATAATTTGCAGATATTTTAATTTTAAACACTCGGATATATACTACAAAAGACTCTTTTCATTTCTCCAGTAATTTGTTGTCTAGAAGGGTGTTCCATTCCTCTCCTGTGTACTATTGCTTCTTAAATAATGCCAGTTTTTTCAAATCTTGATACTTTCCACAGGCTTGCGCCACTTATGCCCCGAGTACCAAGTGCCTTGAGAAATGACATTTGGCCTGTCTATAGGCTCATTGCATCCAGTGCCATAAAAATTTATTTACTTCCATGTTTTTGGTAGCTAAGTCATTAATCTGTTGGTTTTTGTGTGGGTCTTCAGCTAGGTTACCAAGCCCTAGAACTTCTTGTCCAGTCATCAACAAGGTATTTGATTCTTTGCCCTAGATTTTAGATAACTCCTTCCCTTCTCTATCTAAATTCTGTGCAAAAACATTCCTAATCTGAGCTATCTTCTGGCTGGTCATTTCTCTAGTTTCTATTATTACTTGAGGTTCAGATAATGTCTGAACATGTAATCATGTTGATTACATGTCTGTAATCAACCATTTTCTTTGTAGTAACTGGCCTGGCCAGAGTCCATCCCTTAGAATTAATATCATTGTGCTTTTCTCTCAGTCTAAACTTCTTTATCAAGGGATTTGCCCTTTATTCTGTCTTCATCTACATCCTTGAGGCCTTTTAGAGGCAGTGTTTGTAGTTCCTTTTTCGTAGCTCATGACAGTAAGGGGTTTAGGGCCTTAGGGCCTTTATATCTTGAAGCATCTTGTATGGGAGACTTTCCCTTGTTTTCTCTGTCTGTTCCCTTTCCTTATTCTCACAGGTTATATTCTTATGACAGGTATGGTTTCGTAATCACCACACTAAACTGATCATGACGTTTTCCCAACAAGCAATATGCTAGTTTTTTTTTTCAGTCCAGCGAGAGTTCACTAACAAGAGGTAGTGTTCTCAAACCCTCTCATGGCTTGGCCAGTCCAATTTATTACTCTGCACTGTGTTCCTTGTCCTAGCATTTTACTTAGCACCAATTTGGCTATTGGGATCCTGCTGATGTCAAGTGCTGTGAGTGGAGACAGAGGCCACTCTGTAAGCCAAAATGCCCTGTAAGTTAGGTCACACTGGAGCTCAGAGGAGCCGAAGGTTAATATCCCAAGAGTTGAGCAATCTCCCAAGTGTGATGGTTTATCGAGTATTTATCATATTCACAGCAAGAGAGAGGGGAGCCCACCCATGGCATAGGCTGGAAGTTGAGGGCAGTGCCAAAAGTATAGGATCTTTCTTCCACCCAGGCAACATGCCCAGTGAACATGTGTCTGGATAGTGGGCAGCAGTGGCACTCACAATGATCTGGAGAGTGAGCAATGGTACTCACGGTGATCCAGACACACCACAGCCAGAGAACCACACAGGGTGTGGGCAGAGTGAAAATCAGAGACAGGTACAGAGCTCCAGTGCCAGCTCTGCAAACATAAGTACTTGGGACAGAGTCTGAAAGCACTGAGCCAGAAGATTGAGCTGAAGAGCAGCTGAAGGCTTTGTCTTTTGTGCCACAGGGAGTTTGATACCAACAATGTGTGCTAATCTTATAGTGGTGCACCAACAACATGTGCTAATCCTGTGATGGTCAAAATATAGCTTTCTTTATGGTAAAAATACACATTTTTAGAAAACATTGTTATAAATTTCTTGAAGGGGTTTACAAGGTAAGTTTTGGCTCATAGGCAATATGGTTATCACACTGTATGGTTACCACACAAGTTATCACTCAGGCACACTGGTTATGTGGCTCTCACAAGCTACTTTAGACTCAGAAAGTAAATTTAGAATCAGACAGAAGAATAACATGGCTTCTGTCCTTCTCATATCATTAAAAGTAAGTTTGATACTAGACAGAAGCGTAAGATGGCTTCAGTCCTGCTCACACCAACCCACAAACAAAGGGGTACTCACACTAAGGATCCTATGGTTGACCACTTCATAGAGACAGTCTTGGTTATTTGTATCTAATTGCTGAGACAAAATATCTGACACCCAGAATTAAGGAAGGAGATTCTGGTCAGAGCTTGGAACACCAGAAGGCTGATAGGGATTCTGCTGGTAAAGACTGGGTTTGGGAGGTTTCTGCTGGGAAGTTGGACTGCGTTGGTTGTTGGAGGCCAGACAATGAGTATTATGGCTTGGGAGAAAGTTTGTCCTCTTTTTGTTCGTGTCCAGAGACTTTGCCTGAGAGTGAGATTAAGGGCAGTGCTACGGTTGATACATTATGTCAACTTTGGAAGTCTAGAGGTTTGGCTAAGTGACTCAGCAGAAAGCCAGTGTGCTTACTTTGTATACATCCTGAGCCAAGCCTGTGCAAGCCATGGAATGGAGATTATATGAGTGCTACACTCCCCCTGGGTGGGGGTAGACTGTTTACAATGTAAGGGAGGGAAAGAGGCTGCTTGTTGCCATTCCTCCCTTTTGCTCTGGCTGTTTGCTGTTCGGCTGTCATTCCCCCCTTTGCTCTTGTTGCTTTTCTATCTTCTGCCTCAGAGCCAGCCAAGTATGCACTGAAACCTCCACAAACTGTAAGCTAAATAAACCTTTCCTTCCTTCATTTTGGGCGTTGGGTATTTTGCCTCAGCAATGAAGAAAAGTAACTAAGACAGGCAGTGAACTAATTAATCTGGCAGAAGAAATTTCAAAGCAGTTGAATGTTGAGGCAGTGGCATGGTTATTCTTGGGACCTGAGAGAGGCTGCTGGAAGCTGAGAAAGGCTCTTGGGAACGGTAGAAACTGTAAGGAACTGTTGGTTCTTTTGGAGCAGTTTGTCAGTCTGGCTTTCCTGATGAACTTGGCTGTTTTCATCCTCTGAGGAGCTTGGAACCTTCTTGGCATGGAGAATAGCTTTAGTTCTGCTGGTCTCAAGGAGAAGCTTGATACATTGGATTCCCTCATGGAGACTCAGCCATCGTGATCATCATGGGAACTTGGGACCTCACTGTTGCTGAGGATGGCTGTGGTAGCTTTTTTGGGTGTTTTGGTTCTTCTGAGCATTGTTTTCTGACTCCAGCATAGATCCCTCAGCCTGCTAGTACAGATCCTTCCTCCTGCTGGTACAGACTTTCTAGATTCCATCACTGACCTTTGGGCCTTCCCAGTGTAGATCCGTGAAACAGGGTTGCATGAAACACTGTTATGGGCTCTGGGCCTCCAGTTGGATTCATGGAAGACATTGTTATGGGCTCTAGGTCTTCAGCTGGACTCACGTAGGACATTATTGTGGGACCCAGTCTCTGAGCTGGATTCCTGGTCTATAGTGTGTGGATAGATTTCCTGCACTCTCTTCTATATGATTCTTTGGGTGACTATTATAAATAATCTTATAGGATATGTGTCCTGTATTATACTGTTTTCCCTTGCAAAATATCCCCCAAACTATGGCCAAGACCATTGCTTCTACCCTGAGTTATAAAAGCTTCAGTTTTTGGATGTCCTAGGGTTGAGTGTATTTGAGCCAAATGATTAATTGTAAATCATAGAAATGCAATGAGAAATGTGGACTGCAAGACACGAAAAGGGAATTATTTACTAGGTAACAGTCATAATCATGAAAGTGCATTGAATCAAATCTCAGTGCAAAACGTTCCTATGTGTATTTGAGAGGTGTGAAAAGATCACAGATGAAGAGGTGGTTTGTGGCTTGAGTCTTGAAAAATGAAAACAAGGTTGGTTGGTAAAAAAAAAAATAAAAGAGAACATTTTGAGTTGAAGAAGTGACATGTACAAATAAAAAATAATTCTGGTGGTTCCAACATTCACTTTAGTACATTTTTTACCTAAATTATACTGAAGTCACAGAGTCTGTAATGCAGTGTCAAAGGCACCAGGTAATCAACTTTCTACAATATCAGAATAGCACCTCTGTTTGTTGAGGCAAAACAAAGGAATATAAGAAAGTGCCAAACAGGAGCAAGTCTGATATGGGAAGATTATCACACACTCCTATTTCAAATATTATATCATTCATTTGTGGTCTTCAGAGCTTGCAAACTGATTTTATAGTTTCTTTTCTAATATGGCCTTCTCTTCATCACCTATCACAGACCTATCTGGCCCACAACCTCCAAAATGAGTGGATAGTGAAGTCTTAATTAAAAGAGACAGGTGATATGATTTTAGGATTCCAGGAGGATCAAAATCCTTTAGCAGAATTCAAGATTCTCTAGGGGCTGAGACAAAGAACTTCCCTGGGCAGCCCAGAGAAGTATTTATTTGGTTTTCAAACAAAGGAAGAGGATACTGAGAAAGCATAGAAACTGAGCAGGACTTTGGGAGTCAGTTCAAAGACTTCCCCAGGGAGTAAGCTCCTGCTCAAAGCCACTTTGTAGTGACCTCCATCTCCCTTTTTGCTTTTGTAATAGAAGTGGAATCAGGATAAGTCATGGCTGCATGGTGTCTAGAAGTTGGCCTGTTCTGGCTCCTCTTTGACAGACTATGAATGAAATAAAGAGAAATACACAGATTACTCCAAATAGACCAATATAAAGGCAAAAGTGTGCCTTCAGGTAGTTAAATGGATTCAATTGGTTTAAGGTGTCAGAAAGTTTGTCCTAATCTTGAATTTGTTCATCAAATTTTGGGGTTGTCCGGACATTGACAGTACCTCCTTCTGGAGGGCATTGATATCCATAGTAATATTTTAATGAATAGCTCCTTGTACATGTTTTCTTATATCTTCCCAAGGATGCATATGTTTGTTATAAGGCAAGGGAGCTATGCAGAAGTGATGCATACCTTGTAATGGCACTTACAAAAAATGATGCATAACTTGTAATGGCACTTTAATCCTTGTAAGAGTTGTAGAGTCTCTATTTGGTTTCCCATCCATAACACAGAAGTTTCCAGCTTGCTACGCTGTCTGTAATTTAGCACATTCCCTGCTTCATCAGCAATCTTTGTCTAATCGTCTATGAAATGAGCCATTTGAACAGAATATGTGTTAGTCACTGAGAAAACTCCATACTGGAAATTAGGAGAACCAAAGAGACAGTAATCAAACCAATCATTCTTTTTGGCCTTTGGGTCAGATATTTCACAGTGTATGTAGGAAACATGAGTCTGGAGAGTAGGACTTTAGTTCAGTGATATTAACAGAGATCAAGACTCCTGGCATGTGACCTATTATTAGTAATGTCTGTTCATAAACAGCACCTGGTTTTACAAAATGACTCTGTGAAACCAGATTGACAATTGGTGGCCAACTTGTAACACCTAGCTAAATTTACCCAACATGGTGCTGGGTGTGGAAGGCCCAGCTGAGGACTGTTGCTAGCAGCATAAGAGGCAGAGCTGGAAAGGAAAACATTTAGAGGCTATTGGGAGCAGGGAGGAGCTGTTTGTAACCTGTTGAAAGCTGTTTGGAGGCAGTTGGTAAGCTGTAGGGAGCTGTGGGAATGTCTCTAGTGTAGGTCCAGTCTTCTGCCATGGTTGTATGTTTCTGGGTAGCAGGCACCTCGTGAATCCATCACCTGTTAAGACACAAGCATAACCTCGTACCCACATTATTAGCAATACCAGGCCTTCCTACATTCCTGTTTCAATGTTTTTCCAAAGATCTTGAGCCCTATCTTTGACATCATCATAGGATGTTAACCAATGAAGTTTTACAAGGGTCAATTTATTGTCTGCAGCTGGATTTTAAAAATTTAAAGTAAAAATAGCTAAATCTAACTGTGTTTTGGGGGGGTAACTGTATTTCCACTTTTTCTTTTATAATTGAGTTTTAAGAGTTAGATGTACTCTTTCTACAATTGCTTGTCCTAGAAGAATATAAGGGATTCCAGTAATGTGTTTAATATGTCATATTTGCAAAAAGGCTTGTAATGTTTTACTAATATATGAATGCCAATTGTTAGTGTTTATGGTGCATGGAAAACCCACAGAAGCAAAGGCTGACAAACATCTGTTTGTCAGCACTGTTGAACATGGCCAATTTTTTGTCCTGTGTGGCAGGTGGCATGAATTAAGTGAGATATGTATCAATAGACAGGTGAATATATTGCAGTTTACCAAAAGAAAAATGTATAACATCCATTTGCCAAATATCATTACATTTTTAGTCTTTGTGTTTACTGCCCTCTTGTGACACAGACATAGGAACCTTTTAACAACTAGGACAGGACATAACAATTACCTTGCTTGAGACCAGGATAACTGAACCTCTTTGGTAACAGCCTTACTATTTTGATGATGGTATGAATGAGGTTATCTAGCTTCAGAAAATGGAGTATTGAAAGTGCCTAATGAATCAGCTTGTTGGTTCCCATATGTTAAAAATCCAGGTAAAGTAGAATGAGACCTTATGTGATGAATATGAAATGATTATTAATTACTTTTCATAGTCTGAGAAACAAATTAAATAGAGGCAAATCTAAAGTTCACCATCGGATGGCATTCTTAAGCCTCTGACTAAGTAGACTGCATAGACTGAATCACTATAATGTTAATAGATTAAGAGTTAAATTGTCATATGACAAAGTAGCAATAATTTCAGACCTTTATGCAGAAATTCCTGGAGTGTCTATTACCTGTTGATAATCTTTATGTCAAATTGAAGCCATGTCCTTTGGTGAGCTATCAGTAAAATAAACTGCTGCACCAGAAATAAGTTCAAATTTGTAATTCTTGGAATAATACATGAATGCTTGAGAAAAAAATTGAAAAATAGAATCACTGGGAAAATAAATATCTACTTCTATGAAATCTGCAAATGCTACTAAAGTGCTTGTTGTAACAGGTTCAAATGTTGATTTAAATTAATAGACAATATTAATAGGACAAGAGAGACTCCATTTTCTTTTTTTTAACTCCATATTAAGAGAAATCGGTTAGGTTCACTTAAACTGTAGTTGATCCCCTCTTCACCCCAGTCCCCTTGGTTAATTACAACTCACTTAAAGCAGAAGAGAGTCACAAAGTGTGAACAGAACAAACAGGACAAATTGGTAAGTAGGCTAAAAGCTAAACTGCAGTAGTCATCTGGAATCTGGCTGTCTGACAGCTTCTGGGAAAAGTAAACTTTGTGATAATTGTGTGACATTCTTGTGAGAGTCCCAAAAACCAGGTAGTGGTTACTATGGAAACCTAAAATGTACTTAAACTGAAGGTGAGACTCAGATTGGGGTGGACATCTTCTCTGGTTCCTGGTTAGAAACTGTCCGTCAGCTGGCTCAATAAAGCTTTGTTCATTCCTGCCTTTCAATCTCTTGTGAATGCCATTCTCAATGAACTCACTTGCCTTATTAATATAATTATAGCAGGATCAATGACAAGGACTTGTTTAGACCTTATCCTTTCCATGGTGACACTTTAGGCAATTTGTTCTAAATATAATCATAAGATATTGATTAACTAATTAGCAAGGTAAAGTCACTCAATAAGATAAATTTACTTATTGTAAAATTGTCCTATAAGACCTATAGAAGAATGAGGAGTATTTAAAATGTAAAGGACATGAGAAGAATTTGTATTGATTCTAAAAACATTACTGTTGTGATTTTTTTTCAAAAAATTTATTTCCTTTTGAACTTCAGTAGATAAACTTATGTGGGAAATCAATAGCCGTATTTCCCGGTAGATTATTACATGAATGTTTTATTTGATAAGTAGCAATATCCAATTTTTACCTTATCCTACTTATGTCCTCTAATAACTTATGAAAATCATTTAAAGTTTTTAAATGATCTTGATGAATCTATAGCTTTGGTGGCTTTACTGTCCTGTTAGTCAAAAGTGTTGTCAGATAATAAGGACTGGACAGCTATACTTTATCAGGAGCAATGCAGAGGACAAGGGATATTATATCTCATTTTATCTCTGCAGAGGTTATATAGTTTTTTAATTAGAGCTACCAGTAAGATATCATCCATGTAATATATAAAGTAAGCAGAAGGATAGACTTGCCTCTCTGTAAGACTAGTGACTCACAGAGGTTTACTTCTTATGAGACCACTGCCCATCTCCAGACATGGGGCCTAGGCTTTGGACAGACACAAAGGTAAACATAAGAAACCAATTGGTTAATTTTAAATCCTGCTCAGAGTTGCTTCATAGTGATCTTCATCAATCACGTATAGTAATATTTAATTTTTGCAGACCTAAAATACTTTACCATTCACATAGCATATATAAATTTCACACTTACAAAACTTTCCAGTTTCTGATGCATATTTCTAATACAAAGGGTCCAATTCCAGAGTATGGTCATCTTTGTCTTTAATCCATTCCATTTTCCTACTTCAGACATTAGCAGAGCTCTGGGTAGTCTTCTATTTCTGTGAAGAAGAATTTCCTTCACCATAAAAGAGAACCAAAACAGCAAAGAACATAGAAAAGATTCCAATAAACAAATAAGGAGAGAAAATCAAGCATTACCAGGAGTTGTTAGCTATATTTTAATTGACTGGATCACTTTACCTTTTGAAAATGTGTAATAACACATATATAACCTCTATTATATATGTGTTATATATATAACACATATATAACCTCTAATAACACATATATAACCTCTATTATATATGTGTTATATATATAACACATATATAACCTCTATTAACCTCTATACTCAATATACAGAAATTATTTTAGATGGGATTAGAATTATTATACCAGGATTGTGAACTTACATGTCAATTAATAATGTAGTCTTTTTTTCAGTTAGGCGCTACAGCCAGTTCTTAACTTTGTCTTAATTTCAAGGAAGTCTATGAAGTGGAGATGCAGACTCCATATCTTGCCTTGCCCATGGGAGAAGGCACAGGTTCACTGACTTCCATTCACAGAAAAAAAAGAACCATCAGGAAGAGACAAACAGGCACTTCTTAGGCAGAATCTTAAAAGCACACTAAGAGGTTAATAATATCCTTTAGATATTGTGGGCTGATCAGGTCCACAATTTCCTGAATGAGTGTATAGTGAAGGCTAAAGAAAAAGAGGCAAATGGAATGATTTCAGGGTTCTAGGAGAATCAAATCCCTCTCACATAATTCTTAATTCAGGGTTAAGACTAAGACCTTCTCTGGGTGGCCCATATTTATTTGGTTATCAGAAGAAGGGAGGGAAGTGCTCAAGAAGTGCACAACCACTCAAGGACTTCTCTAAGTAAGGCAGTAAGTGAATCTACTGAAGAATGAGATGCCAGAGGCTATAGTCTTTATCTACTTGAGATCTGATCCATGTGTCCTTGGCTGTGATCTTGTCTTAGCTTTTAGGCTTTCTGGCTTCGTGAACCACTACAGGTATTAGTAGGGATAGTGATTCATAGAGGTTCACTTACTATGAGTTGGCCATTTCTAATTAAGGAGCCTAGGCCTTGGACAGATTCACAAGTGAGCATGAAAAGCCAATTGATTAATTTAAGTCTTGCTTAGGTCTGCTTCATAGTGGTCTCCATCACACACCCTCAAAGAAACCAAATGGAAACCTTAAATAGAACCAGAGGTACATTTATAACCTAGAGCTAGGTGCTTGTATGGACATGTTTGGTGTAAGTGTGCAGAATTTGTGAATCTATGCAAAAAGGGGACTCCAGTTATAGAGAAGTGCCACAAGTTTTTTTGCAGGACAAAGGTGATGGACTATTCCTATGTGTAGCCATCATAACTGATAGAGTTGTATCCCATTCATGGGGAAATATTTTGGAACAGTGGATGATGCTTCCTATTTATTTCCAAAAGTTTCTATGAGCCAAGCTACTCAGGGTATACTACCCAACTATTTGGCAGGGTCAAGGGTAGATTAGTGGAAAACACCAAGATCATGAAAAGCAGTGGGAATATGGACAATTTATTCAATTTTTTTCTTCGTGCCTTTGACAAGGGGAGCCACACAGGCTAGGGTTTCCAGAACTATGCGGGACTCAAGAGGAGCTCTAGATTGGTTTTCAGAGATGGGTGAGCTGAGATAGTGGGGAAGGTGGCCAGTTACTGCATAAAAACCTCCAAATGCTGAGGTGGTAGAGTCACCTGTGTAGGATGAGTGTGGGTAATAAAGGATGTGACACAGTTAAGGTACTTTATCTAAGACAGTGCAACATTTTGGTAACCTGGCAGATCACCAAAATACCTTCAAGGTCATAGTTTTTCCAGCAGCATACAACTCATGTATCTGTGGCCAGAATGGGATTTCACAGGGACTTCTGTTTATATTCCCCTTACAAAATGAACTCTCTCTTTGTTCTGAATGGACCTCCAAAGGGAGGGCAATAGATGCTGTGTACTTTCCTCCCTATTTTATATGGTCATGTGATTATCTGTGCCTTTCAACATCCTGCCACATCCTCTCTTTACCTTAGCACTCTGCTTCAAAACATTAGGGAAATCACTGCTGATTTTCCTTGTTTTGATTCTGCTGATGTAATGAGAGAGGGAACAAAATATTCCATGGATTTAACAAGACGCTTTAAGCCTGAGAGCTAGAGTGTTATATTTCTGAAAATATATCACAAAACACTGCGTGACATTTTAAGGGACACTTTATTGAATTGCACATATATGAATTATACTTCACCAAAATTCTTACAGAATCTTTTTGAGTCATGACCTAAGAATCACATTTCACTAGTGTAAGTACTTTATCATTGAATCTGTGCCACAAGACTGGAGGAACAGGCACCTTGCATTTGTCACTGTTCTCACAGCATTTTTATATTGCTTATATAATACAGGTGACTGACATATGCTGGTCTTGGGGTCTAAGCTAACTAAAATCACTTAATCATCAGAGAAACAATGTTCTCATAAAAACATGTAATAATTTATATTTGCATATTCTATCTACCACCAGTCCCCATGCTCTGACTGTCAGTTTGATATATTTATTTTGATCAGTCCAAGTTATCGTTTAACTTCTTGGGCAATTCCTCCCTGAATGTGGACATGAGTAACAACAGAAGGTAGCACAATTTGAAAAAACATACAGCATTTTACCGAGATGTCCATGAAACGGATCTCAGCTCTGCTGCTACTACAGTTGTGTTGTTATTTTAGCTTTGGGAGCTGTGGCAAGGTGCTGGTATGGCCAATGGAATACAGCCACTGGATGAATATGAAGATCATTGTAGAGGAACTTATCCAGAGAGGACATGATGTGACAGTTCTGATACCTTCAAGCTTTATTTTTGTTGATGTTAATGCATCATCTGCTATTAAATTTGAAACATTTACTGCATCTATGAGTAGACAACAACTGGAAGACTTTTACATTCGGTTCATCACTAAGTGGATGAATATAGAATCAGTAGATACATGTTTGGCATATTCTCCAGTAATGGAAGACATTCTTAGGGAATATTCTGCAGTATGGGAGAATGTTTGTAAAGAAGCAGTTTCAAATAAGAAACTTGTGACAAAACTACAAGCATCAAAATTTGATGTCCTTCTTGCTGATCCCGTTGCTCCCTGTGGAGAGCTAGTGGCTGAGCTATTGAAACTACCTTTTGTGTACAGTCTTCGTGGTTCCCCTGGCTTCCAAGTGGAAAAAGCTGCTGCAGGGCTTCTATTTCCTCCTTCTTATGTACCTGTTATCCTGTCACGCTTAAGCGGTCAAATGACTTTCATGGAAAGGGTGAAAAATATGATATGCATGCTTTATTTTGACTTTTGGTTTGAAACATTTAATGAGAAAAATTGGAGCAAGCTTTATAGTGAAACTTTAGGTAAGTCATGTTTTTAATTAGTGGAGAGAGGCCCTTACTATCTTGTGCCTTTGCAAGTAAGTTTGGATGAATGCACAATAAGAGGAATTAGTGTTTTATAGGTAAATGATAAACTAAAAATTAAAATTATCTGTAAACCTTACAGGTATAGTAGAAACATTTACACTATGGGGTTACATTGCAGCCAGTGGCTCATTACTGGTATAGATCATTCCGGGAGGTCACATAATTCTGTAGCAAAGCTTTCAGGCTTTAACCTTGCAGTTTTATATCAATTTTATCCTCTTTTCCTTTGAAAATAAAAGCCATTAGGCATCTCTCTAATATCTTTATTAATGAAGACTTGGAGATTGAAGAATTATGCATTTCTAGCAAAAATATCTGGTAGAATTCAGGGAGCTCTTTTCTCAAGAGTAAATCAGTTCCCTTACCTAAAATTATCATTTATTTCTGAACTATGTAAAAGATACCTTCCGTCTTGTAAAATATGATCATTTATATTAGACTCAAAAATTATAGCTTGGACATTCTAATGATTCCACATGCTATGATAGGTCCTTACCAATCATCCATTTGAGAAATTTAAAGTTTTTACAAAGATGGACATTCGTGTAGTGTATTTAATCATGTTTATCTCTTGAAAAACAAAAAGACCACTAATCAAGTATAGGCACCAATTTCTGCTTCAAGTTCTGCAAATTTTCCAAGAGATTCATGCGAATGCTTGTAAATGTTAAATACATACTATTACACTCCTAATATAAACCAAAAACAATTGTAGGTAGAAGAATTTTAGCCACAATCTTATAGAAATCATGGTTCACTTGAATGAGGATCCAACTTGGTAAGTGGTAGAGACTACAGAATTCCCAAAAAAATGTTTTCCATGGTTTTAGTAGGATTATTTGAGTCTCAAGCTTGAGTATTTGTTTATATTTGTATGTATTATGTTGACAACTTTAGAGAGACAGGTATGCTTACTTTATTATATCATAGGCATTTAAATGACTGCTTGTTATTGAGAATACACTGAGGTAATATTACAGACATAGTCTCTTAATGCTGTCTTTCTTACAGACACAAATGAACCATAATATAAAATATAAAAATTTTATTATTCATGCACTACTCTTTTTGTCAGTAAAGATTACCCAACTGTTTCTATTTTTTTTATCCTCCCTAATACAGGAAAACCCACTACATTATATGAGAAAATGAAACAGGCAGATATGTGGCTTATTCGGAGCTACTGGGATTTGGAATTTCCTCGCCCTACCTTACCAAATGTTGATTTTGTTGGAGGACTCCACTGCAAACCTGCCAAACCTTTACCTAAGGTAAATATACTCCTGCTTTCATTTTTATTTTAATTTTCAGTGAGAATGCTCTGCACTACTCATTGAGAGTTTTGACTCACAATGAGAAAGATATGAGAAGAGGGCAAAAGTGCCTTGACAATTACAATCTCATATTTCAGGTGGGCATGGTACCACAAGCCTGTAATCCTAGAATGTCACAGGCTGAGGCAGGAGAACCAGCAGTTCACAAAAGCCTGGGCAACACAGCAGATTGAAGGATGGCATAGAAAAACTTTGTTTGAAAACATTATTTTTTTCATTTTAAAAATAAAGGAGGAAAACATTAACAGACAGACAACATTTTACAAAATAGTAA
>NW_004955447.1:4178763-4187423 GCF_000276665.1 Chinchilla lanigera | reverse complement strand
GCTAGAAAAAGATGATCAGATTTCCTCTTTTAGAAAAAAATCCATGAAGATGGCAGCAGCAGATTAGATTGCAGAATGATTGAATTTGAAGCATTTAGAAGATATTTGTAACACATGATTGAAATCCTGACAAAAGTATTCATATAAATGCAACTCCTACTGATATAATCAAAGTAGAACTTACTATTGAGTTATGTAGGAATAAAATTTAAAAAATTTTAAAGAGAATATCTGCAGCATTTATTCAATGGTCCAGAATTAATGAGGGGTCTACTGATGTTATTGTTATCTTGCTTATGGTACTAATTACAAAATATTTGAGAAGTGTTTTACATGCATTTTCGTTAAATGGGTTCTGACACCTGAATAGTTGAAGATAATAACTCAAGTAAAGTCATAATGAAAATAAATCCTTTAGACTTGTTTAAAAATAAATGCATAAGTTCAGGCAATAAGATGACGATGAAATGAGGAAATGTTATATGCGCCATTGATGTTCTTTATTAGTATTTCACATTACAAAAAGAACATTACACCCTAGTGTGGTTTTGAGCCCACAGCTATATTTGCTGTCAAACTTACCATCTTCTTTTCTTGCCTAGACCAAAACCATTCCTCCCTCATATACTAGAATTTTACATCTTAGTGTACAAAGAGATGGATTACTTTCTTGAACCAGGTTTTTAATACCATACACCAATGCTGTAGGATACCTCAGGAAAATTCCCTCCTCTGATACAATCATGGCAAAAACATTACCTGGTAGAATGAGGGCAGAGAAAAGATCCACAGGGTATGAATTAAGCAACTCATAGTTCCTAAGATTGTTCTGAAAATCATTTTGATGTGAATCATAAAGAACTCTGGCAGTGTAGAAGTTCACATTCCTCATAAAAGAACATGAAAATCTAATGTATTTTAAATTGATATTATACTTCTAAGATATATGTAGAAATGAAATTTTTTTTCTTCTTGCACTATATATAATGTTTTGAGATGTCCTTTTTGTTTACTTTCTTTATAGCAGCAATATAAAAATTGAAACCTGATATGGTGTTAAAAATCCAATATCTTTTGAATGTAATTTATTTATACTGTGCAAGAATTCCACAAGTCAAATATTTGAAGCAATATTAATTTACATATTAAACAATATATCTATACACTTGAAAGATTTCTTAATTTAAATGTAACACATTAGTAGGAGTAAAACATATCAGAAGAAGAAGGAAAAAAAAGAGTGTAATGGCAAAAATTACTAATAATAGCCCTTACTTCATTGCACAAAACAGAAATGTACAAACTTGCATCAAGTCTTATCAACATTTATAACCTTTGGCTATATAGGATATTCATTTGAACATATGTGAAGAAAAATAATCAAGCTGCACAAATCTATCTATCTAGTAGTTATTTATAAAAAGAAAACTTGGAAGTAACTTAAACACCCAAATTTAGGAAATGATTAAAAAGAAAATATGTATCTAATACATCATCACAACTGCTTTAGCTAAGAAACATTGGTAAGACTAAATATGTCATAAAAGAAACTTCAGATTGACTAATATTGGCATATATAATGCATATATGTGTATATCATATCTCTATAGCTGTGTAAGCAAAATAATCATCAACAATAAAACAATGATAATAAGAATGTGAGACAAAAATGAGGGCGAAAATAAAATGAATGAAATCACACTGTTTTTCTAGAATTAAATGGAAGCAGAAATGAGAGTAAAGATTTTAAGAATTGTCATGTAAAATACATTAAATACAAAGCTTTAGTTGTAGAAGAAATAATTATTTGGAGCACTGGTTTCACAAAAATATCATTAACATTACTTCTTGCATATCTTCACCTGAAATGTTAAAAATGGTGAACTTTGTCTTGTGAAACTTCTACTAGAATCTCTAATAATTGCACTAATTCTTGATTGTATCATTTTTATTTTTTAATTACACTTTTCAATAGTGTTTTCTGTGCTCTTGTCTTTTTATTTTTTCTTCTGATGGAGCAATTCTTTCATCCCAGGAAATGGAAAACTTTGTGCAGAGCTCTGGAGAACACGGAGTTGTGGTGTTTTCTCTGGGGTCGATGGTCAGTAACATGACAGAAGAGAGAGCAAATGTGATTGCTTCAGCCCTTGCACAGATTCCACAAAAGGTTGGCAAAGTGTCCCAATGGCAGATTCCTACTAGATAAATCATTAAGCTCTGCAAAGATCTGCTTTCAGAAACTTGCTCTTTTTATCTTACAGGATTGTTGAGGTCACTGTACACATAAAAAATGTTTCAGAAAGAGTTAAATTTTTCTTAATGATGCACTATCACATTAAAAATAAGCAGGTATTGAAAAAGGTTTGTAATAAATCATGTAGTTTAGGATTTTCATATCTTCTCCTCTTTACCTGAATTTTGGAATGGGCTTATTTAGTGCGCATTTCAAGGGGATACTCAGATTGGAGAACAGCAAGAGTGGGAAATTCAGGATCCATATACCCACTGTCTATGGTAACTGAAAAATGAAAAGTAAACTCATCTGAGTGAGCCTCAACTATGTCTGCAGCAGAAAGAGGTGGGAAACCTCTTCCCTTGTACTGTAGATGGCTTCCTCCCTTATGCTGGAACCTGTACATTTTGAAATATGCTCCACAAGTACTCTGCTGCTTTTTTTCCTCACACCAGCTTAATGTCCTCCCAATTAAGAAAGCAAAAGTGAAATAAAAGTAGAACTGGAAGAAACCTGTGTCAGGGAAAATGTTCAGATACCCTCTACATAACTTATAATAGGGATTAACTGTCTAACATGTCTAATTCAAGCTTAGTCTTCAAGTAGCTATGAACTGCAGTAGATTTTAGTTACTGTCAGATGGACAGTTTTGTAATCTCCTATGCCAATTTTTAGCTGAGAACGTGAAGTTAATTTTAACATTCCCACAGTAAATAGAACTCAAATATTTGTAAGCAATGCTCCAGTTTAGGAGAAGAGTTTAGAAGTTTTAAAACCAGTACCTCATTTTAGAACAGGGCAATGCAATGCTTAGGCTATGGTGGGCCATGTTAATCTCTGCTGTCAACATTTAGCAATGCATCACGGCAGAGTACAGAATGAGTTGAAGAAAATTTAACCATTTAAGAGTATGCAGTTTTAGAAAAGGTACATTACTTATGAGTTGCAAACCAACTCTATTTCCTTAATTTAGTTTCCCTTCCTAGCAGTAGTGATAAATACTATATATTCTTGTCAAAATGCCTATTAAAACTTTTTCTATAGTAAGAGATTGAAACTTTAATATAAAACAACTTATATGTACTTCTAAAACCCAATGTATTGATTTCTGACAAAAGGTGATTATGTGGATTACATATTTTATAATCAAAATGATATTTTATGCAAATAACTAATAAAATAGCTTCTGGAACAAATGATTATCAGGGAAGTATACTGATATTAGTTAGGGTTGATTTTAGGACAAAGCAGTATCACAAACATGTATATTAATGAAGATTCAATCCATTAGAAATCTTTTATTCCTTATAAAAATTAGGGATTGCATAGAAATTTTTAAAATAATTTAATCTAGCCCATGATATCTTGTCTAAGTTACTATGAATGGAATATCATCATTATATTCAAACTGATTAAATATAAAATAAGCATAAAATTGTTTATATTCTATTTGTGTCTTTTTTTGTAGTTCCTAATATTTAGTCTAGTTGTCCTCATTTTAAAATCTATTCTAGAAATGCACCTAACTTAGTGGTCTCTAAATATTTAAAGTCAACATATGGTATAATGCAGTCTTTACCTAACAGGTTCTTTGGAGATTTGATGGCAAGAAACCAGATACCTTAGGACCCAACACTCGGTTGTTCAAGTGGCTCCCCCAGAACGACCTGCTTGGTGAGATGCAGGAACAAATAATGATTACCTAAGTCAGTAAGGCTGATGATTGCAGAAGATGAAACAAAGGAGGAAACATGTGTTGTTGCAAAATCAACAACTGAATCTAATTTCATTCTACATATTTCAAGTCTAAGGGAAAACAAAATCAATTGTCATACCTGGCTTTTTGGTATATTTAGAAACAATTTTAAGGTCCTCATTTCCAATGTACCTGTTTTTCAGAAAGGACATTTTAATAAATCCAGGGTTCTCTTTCTGTTTCTAATTCAACCATTGCTTGAGAAATACCAAATTCCAGTCTTTCCACACAAATAGGGATTTGCAAATATTACTCAAAATGAGGCTCTTGATTTATTTTCAGTGATATTTTAATTTTAATGGGAAAAATTCACATTTTTAGCATGACTTAATATCGCACTCTCTTTTATCCTGATGCCACTTCTTGCTGACTTGCACAAGCTTTCTCAGAATTCCTGAATGAACTACCCATTAATACAACAAATTCCATTACACACAATACACACATAACCTTCTATGGCACTTGATATATTTTATCGCATTACATGGACTTCCCCTGATAATCATGTATTCACTGTTAAAGACATACCCTAGATATGCCAGGTAACATTCACTTAAATTTCAGTGGATTAGGCCCTTCTTGTTCAGAGATGAAAGCAATGTCATTACAGTTTCATAGATACAGTATCTTTATCTATACAACACCACCCCATTCAGTGACTCATATTGTATATTTCTCATTGTATTTCTAACATTTATGTCTAATTATTATTTTGACATTCATCTAATCTTAGGTCACCCAAAAACCAGAGCTTTTATAACACATGGCGGAGCCAATGGTGTTTATGAGGCAATCTACCATGGAATCCCTATGGTGGGCATTCCTTTGTTTGCGGAACAATTTGATAACATTGCTCAAATGGAAGCTAAAGGAGCAGCTGTTAAACTGGAATTCAAATCACTATCAACTACAGATTTGCTAAATGCACTGAAGACAGTCATTAACAACCCTTTGTGAGTACACACTTTTAAAATTTTCCTCATAGTACTTATTGATAAATTCTTACATGAATCCCAAGGAAGTACCAATGAGTCTTAAATAGAAATAATGAAATGCAAATTTTCTCAATGCTAAATCTGTCATGGGTACCAAGTGGGGGTATCACAATAAATATTTTCAGTGTTTTTTGTTAGAAAATTTTTTGCAAGGTTTAAGGAAAGTTCAAACTTTCGAAATAGCGTCTAAATGGAATGAGATGAATCACAGGGTGGGAACAGAGGAATGACAAGTAAATATGAAAGAAGCGATGAAACATGAAACATGAATGCTGTAAGAAGTCTAGATTTTCCATTTATCTATGAAGTTAAAACAGAGATATTTATAAAAACAACAAATAAAAGTCTATGCAGTATTCAAAAAAGGAAGTCTGTTTTATAATTTTAAGGACTACACTATGGATAAAATTTCAATATTGGTTTCTAGTTGATATTGTAATCCTTAATAAGGTTACTCACAAATGTAATATGAACCATGGAAGTATTTGCCTTTTGCCTTTGAGTTGTGGTCCTGATTTCAAACTCTTACTATGGTTGTGTTTTGTTTTGTTTTGTTTTTAACATTATCAGGCATTCAGTTTTACAACGTACAAAATTCCATGTTCTTTCATTTCTAAATAGTTTTGAACTTATTTAATTTTCCTTCAGCTATAAAAGCAATGCTATGAAGTTATCAACCATTCACCATGATCAGCTAATGAAGCCCCTGGACCGAGCAGTCTTCTGGATCGAGTTTGTCATGCGCCACAGAGGTGCCAAGCACCTGCGGCCACTTGCCCAGAACCTCACCTGGTACCAGTACCACTCTTTGGATGTGATTGTCTTCCTACTGGCTCTTGTGGCAATCATTATTTTCCTTGTCCTAAAATGTTGCTTGTTTTGTTTTCAAAAATTTGCCAAGGTAGGAAAGAAGAAAAAGAGGGAGTAGAATCTTTTAGGTGTATGGCATTAGAAGTTAGACCATTTCATTTAATTCCACTGCCATCAATCAGTCATTACAAGAAGATACTCCATGATTTATAAGACCTTTGCCTTCTTGATTTACCCATAATTTTAATCTTATTTAAGGACTGTACAATACAAATTTCAATGTTCCCATAGTAATTCTATTTTAGTTTAACATGTATTGCATCATAAATCTTCAAAAAAATGACAGTCACTGAAATCACATTTTGTTGATTTGAGAAAAGCAGGAAGCCTGGAAATTTTGTGGTATTGTCAGAAACATTTTCTACTTGAATAAAATGTAATTCATTGGACTTTTTGTATATGTTAAAGAACATCAGAGGAAGATTTTTAATAACAGGGCAGGAGATTTTATTCAGATAACTGAAATAGAGGAGAGAGACTTCAATGCAAACTGAGCTCTACTTACTAAGAAAAATATGACCATTACATTCAAGGGACTAAAAGGAGACCGGGGAAGTGAAGAAGGAAAACCAAAGGGAAAGAGTGGGCTGTATGGAAGTGGAAAACTTACAGGGAAGTGTTAGGTCCCCCAAAAGACCCCTGCCGCTTGCAAAAAGAAAAAGCACCCTAGCTGTACTCCCGCACTTCCCTAAACTGGCCCAACCACAAAGGCCAACCACCTCCCACTCCTAAAAGTACCTAATGTTCTTGCAAAAATGTTCTTTCAAAATAAGGACCCTAACCATAAACACCTCTCTCTTAGCTGTTCTGGCCCGCAAACATCCTTCCCCCACAAAACCCCTTAAAACCAAGAGCTTTACACAGCTTGGTGCTGTTTTGGTCCACTAAGTAGTCCACCGTGTCACTCTCTGGCCTAATAAATACTCTTCTCGTGTGAAACAGTGGTTCATTTCTGTGTGGGTTTCTCCGTCCAATCATTTGGTGTCGACACCTGAAAGGGACGCCAAGGCACCTGGCTAGTCCCTCCTGACCGGGGACCCTTCTCCAGGTCCACAACCAACCACCTCTGAGAGGAACAAGAGCCTCGGACTGTAATGAGTTACCCTGAATAAAGAACCGAGACCAGAATCCAAATTGGAATTTTAAGAGACTTTATTAGCCAGGCCAGCGGCTGTCAGTCTGTTCTCTACACAAGGAGATGCTGAGAGGCCCCGACCCAAAGAAAGCTTGAGATTTTAAGCTTGAAAACCACATCCTGGTTGGTGCAGCTGTTTTGTGAATAATTTTTTGCAAGGGCATAAAAGCAGAGCCTGTCGGTTTCAGCAAGCAGGTGTTGTAAAGTTCAGAACATTCTCAGAAGCATATATTTTTTCTCAAACTAAAATAACAATCAAGCACAGTTTCTCTTTCTTGGGCCAAACAGACATTTTTCTCTCCACCCAATAGCCCACCAATTTTTTAGCCATTTTTTGTGTTCACCACATTCCCCACTGGTTTTCTGGGGGAATCAAATTGTTTCCTCATTTTCTTCCTCCATCTCAGCTAGCACATTATATTGGGAACACAGTACCATTACTTTGACAGCTTGGACTTGGTCCTGTACATGAGGAACTAGACAGTTGATGACACAGGGTCCTACAGTTAGGGCTTACAATAAAATTATCAGGGGCCCAGCCAAGGCGGTCAGTAGAGTGGTCAACCATGGAGACACAGAGAACAATCCCTCATACCAATTAGACTGGGATCTCCACTGATCATCTCTATCCTGTAGGTGCTTCCTCAACTGGCTCAGGCTGTTTTTGATAACCCCAAAATGATTGGTATAGAAGCAACAGGTTTCCCCGAGTGCTACACAAAGTCCTCCTTGTTTGAGGAATAGGAGGTCTAGGCCTCATCGGTTCTGGAGAACCATTGCAGCCAGTGAGCCTAAGGACTCTTCTAATTTATTAACAGAGCTCTCAAGTGTGGCCAGATCAGCATCGATCTGAGTACTTAAATCTTTATAATTTTTATCAGCTAAAATAAGGGCAGAGGTTCCCAAGGCAATAGATCCAGCCATCCTTATTCCCAGTAGTACTGGAATTAGCACAGCTGTGGTCCTCTTCTTACTGAAGAGGGCAGGCCCAGATGTAATCTTCCTCTTTTCCCTGAGTAATAGTACACTTTTGAAAAGATATGGCTAAGGGTACAAAGCTCGGGAAGTCCAGTGGTCATAAAGTAATGAAAGACACAAGGGGTAATACCATTAGTGCAGGAAAACCAAGCTCCGGAAAGGGCTTCTAAATGTAAACTGGGTGAGTAGGACATGTTGGCTACAATCAGAATGGTAACACACTTACCTTTGTAGGAGGAGGCGGCTAGATTATAAGCTTGTGACTTTACACATAATCTTGTCCTTGGAGATCCTCCATGGTGAAGATTGGTTTTTATCCCCACCAGCATGGGAACTTGTCTGAAATATCAATTTTATTTTGGACAATGGTCCCACCATGGCCAATGCTGGCATTGGCTGTAACTCCAACATAATAAGGGGGTTCAGGATTTAGGCATAATCAACAATCCTGGTGTTTGCTGAGGTTCTATTTAAATATTGAAACATACATTCTAGGATCCTGAAAATTGATGTAGGGTTGGATCCAGGGGTAGGTCTGGGATCCCCTCTATCGGTGGTTAGCTGTGGACTTTGGGTTGATGGTTTTTCAGGGGATAGAGGAGGCAAAACAAAGGTGTCTGGGGGCCCTGTTGGCTACAGAGGGGGAAGCCTTTGGCCCATCTTATTTTGAATGGTGAAGAGCATCCCGGGGTC
>NW_004955447.1:4140685-4178044 GCF_000276665.1 Chinchilla lanigera | reverse complement strand
AATTTCTTCCCCAAGCTTTGGGAGAAGAGGTGGGGCTTGAGCATACATTGCCTCGAAGTGTGTGATCCCTTGAACATAGAGTATAGTGGGCCTTCAAGAGGGCCAAAGGAAGGAGACTCACCCAGTTTTCACCAGTTTCTAACCCTATCTTAGCAATAGCTTCCTTTAAAGTTTGGTTCATTCTTTCTACCTGGCCAGAACTTTGTGGCTGATAGGCACAGTATAACTTCCAATTAATTTGTAAAGCCTGTGAAACAAGTCCCAATAAAGGAGTCCCAGATGGGCCCCCAAATTGTAGTGGGTTACCCTGAATAGAGAACCTAGACCAGAATCCAACTTGGAATTTTAAGAGCCTTTATTACCTGGGCCGGCGGCTGTCAGTCTGTTCTCCATGTGGGGAGATGCTGAGCAGCCCCAACCTAAAGAAAGCTTTTAAGCTTGAAAACCACATCCTGGTTAGTGCAGCTGTCTTGTGATAAATTTTTTGCAAGGGCAGAAAAGTGGAACCTATCAGTTTCAGCAAGCAGGTGTTGTAAAGTTCAGAACGTTCTCAGAAGCATATATTTTTTCTCAAACTAAAATAACAATCAAACACAGTTTCTCTTTCTTGGGTCAAACAGACATTTTTCTCTCCACCCAATAGCCCAGTAATTTTTCATCCAGTTTATGTGTTCACCACATGGACCAGCCTCATTACTGACACCTCCATCCAGACAGTGTCAACTGTGAGTTCTCCCTTCCCTCCCTTTCATGCCCCGTCACCGACATAGGCCTCATCTCCGACACTTATCTCACATTCTAATCCACCTACTTTTTTTCCTTTTCTCCCTGTTCCCTCTTTTTTCCCTGTCCAACCCCCTCCTCTTCCTCCTCTTTCTTGCACCCTCTCCCTAATCTGCCTTTTCCTGTACTCCCTGCCTACCCCCTTTGTATGATAACCTTGGTCAACTTCACTTCTGTGCCCTCCTTTCATTTCTCCAGACCGTCCTTCAACCTGTTCTCCCACCACTCGTCGATCCTTGTGACATTACCAACTGGCTCCAGTCTCACTTTCTCCAAGGGACCTTCTGGGACTTCACACCCGACCAATTCATCCTTTACTCCTTCCTTCTGCATAGCCCAATTTTCCCTCTCTCTCTCTGACCTCCTCCTCACCCCCAAGCTCGACTAACTCATCCTCTGTCTTCCCTTTGTTGCTCTTCTCACACCTTCCCTTGTTCCTCTTATGCCCCACTGTCGACGGGGTCCCAGAGACTCCTATCCTTCCTCACCCCCACTTCTTGAACCAGTCCATTGTTCACCACCTTCCTTGCCCCCTACCTACTCCAATTTCTCACACCCTCCCTATCTCACTCCTCTGGGGCTCAACCTGCTCCTTATCTTTTACTCCCATTGTTTCATCGAATTCTGCTAGACGACTCTAGAGGCATTTCTTCCTGATCCTTCTCCTTGCCCTAGTCCCCAGGATTTCATTGACTGGCTGTATGTTGAATGAGCTGTAGGGACCTACTGGGATTGGACTCCTTCCCTTTTGGTCTCTTATTGTTTTCTCTTCCTCTGCATCCTCTTTCCTCCCTCATTTTGCTGGTTTCTTCCCATTCCAGATCTTGATTGATCCCCTACCCGTGGAGATGACTTGCTCGTTCCCAGGCTTTGCGCTGCTCACTCCCTTTGGTCTCACTCCAGAGACCTGTCGACAGGCCGAGTCATTCTCTCTCACCCCTGGAGACATCCACTCGGGAAGCCTGGGTCTCTCAGTCCATTTGGGACTTCTTGTGGTCAACTGGGATCGTCTGTCTCATTCTTTTTCTAATCTCACTCTCCCTACTTTTCTTCACTATGGAAAATTCTGCCTCATGCTCCTGCTCTAATTTCTCAGTTCTCCATTGCCTCCAGACAGTCCTATGAGGTCCCCCAGTATTACTGATCTTAAAGTCAAACACCTCACCTTTCCCTGTCAAACAGCTTGCCCCCAATACAAGCTAGACAATGGCTTTGTCGGGCCACCTGAGGGTACCCTGGACCCCAACATTAAGCATGATTTAGACAAATCAACAAATTCTGTTGCCCTAATGGTAACTGGTCTGAGGTACCCTATGTCCAAGCTTTCTTTGCCCTTTGTGACCAACCCCAACTCTGCATTTTGTGCTATCCCTAACAAATCCTCCTCGCCAAGTCTTCTGCCTCTTGACATCATTTGCCAGAAGATACCCTCTCTCTCCCCACCTTTCCTGAGCCTTTTAATGATCCAGCTCCTTGCTGACAATCATCCTCAGCTCAGGCCTACCCATAAGCTTCCTCTGCCCCTACCCAGGCCCAACTGGAGGCACCCCTTCCATATGGGTCTCCCAGTCCCTTCTTGCCAATGCAGACCCCCATGCCACCCTCTCCTCCTTCTCCCTCCCCATCTCCTCTCTATACATCTGTTCCACTAGCCTCTCCATCACTACCTTACTCCCCATCATCACACACCTACTCCAAGTCACAGTTGCCTCCTGATCTTCAACCCCCTCCACCCTTTGGCCTTTTCCCATTGTGACAGGTAGCGGGAGCCGAAGACTTAATATATGTCTACCAGCCTTGGTCACTCCTTAACCTCTCCCAATCAGAAAAATGCTTAGGCTCCTTCACATCAGATCTGTCTACTTACATTAAAGAATTCCAATACCTAACCCAAATGTACCAATTTATATGGAATGATCTCTTTACCCTCCTCTCTTCTACTCTCACCACCAAGGAAAAAGACACAATCTGGCTAGTGGCCCAGGGACATGCATATGAGATGCACTGCACTGACCAGATCTTCCCTCTGGGAAAACAGGCGGTACCCCGTATAGGTGGGATTATCAACCTAACACCCCAGGGCCCCTAGCCTGAGACCGGATGGTCATCTGCCTACTTGCTGGTCTCAAAAAGTCCACCTACAAGGCAGTCAATTGGAACAGACTCCGAGAGACCCTCAAAAACCCACAGAAAACCCTGTAGCCTTCATGGCACGCCTCTCTGAAGCACTCACCAAGTTCACCCACCTCGATCCCTCCTCTGATGAAGGACAATTAGTCCTCAATACCTCCTTCATTTCTCAGTTGGCCCTAGACATAAGAAAAAATCTAAAGTGTCTTGAGGAAGGTCCCAACACCCACCGCCGCAAGCTACTAAACCTGGCCTTCATGGTCTTTAATGGTCGCAAGGACACAACAGGAAGAAAAACTTGCCCATGCCAAACAAAAGTGCCAACTCCTTGCAACAGCCTTCAGGCCTCAGGCCCCCAAATAGTCCAACAAGGTATCCAACAAGCAACCATCACACTTTTTCAAGTGTGGATAAGAGGGCCACTGGGTGCAGGAATGTCCTAATCCATGCCTGCCTCCAGGACCCTGTCCACAATGCAAACAAAAGGGGCATTGGAAGGTGTATTGTCCCTCTCTACAGCAAGAGGGGCCCTCTGCCCCAGCCCAACCTCCCATGCCACAGCTGTCCCTGACAGACTTGTTGGGACTTGCTGGAGAGGACTGATGGGGCCCAGGTTCCCATACCCCCACCGAAGAGGCAGATGAGGTTCTGCTGACATCTGAGGAGCCCAGGGTACAAATCCAAGTGGTGGGTAAGTCAGTTTCCTTCTTTGTTGATACAGGGCCCTCATGGCCCATCCTCCCAAATTATACAGGACAAACATTTCCATCACAGATCACGGTAGTGGGGGTTGAGGGCCATCCCCAACACCCACCCTCAACAGGACCCCTGTCTTGTTTGATTGGTCATAAACAGTTCACACATCCCTTCTTAGTAATGCCCAAGTGTCTCACTCCCTTGTTGGGATGAGATGCTCTTGCCAAGCTACATATAACTCTCTCCTTTCCAAAGCCCCTTTCAGCATTGTTGCTCCTGGCCATTCTCCCATTCTCATCACCCCCAGTCTCTGATACAACCTCCGAGCTCCCCTTCCCAGCCGATAAGGTAGACCCCACTGTCTGGGACACCTCACAACCCACCATAGCATGACACCACAACCCAGTACTCATAACACCTCTAGACCCTTCTCACTTCCCCAATTACCCTCAATTCCCTATCTCACATAAACACTGTCTGGGCCTAACACCCCTCATTGACTGACTCCTTACAAACAAACACCTCATTCCTATCCACTCCCCATATAACTCTCCCATTCTCCCAGTCATTAAACTTAATGACTCCTGTAGATCTGTCCAAAGCTTTTGCCTTATCAACTCTGCCATCTGTCCTGTCATCCCTGTGGTCCCCAACCCCTATAACCTTCTCAGTCACATCCAGCAGATACAACCCATTTTTCAGTTCTCCACCTTAAGGACACCTTCTTCATTATTCCCCTACACCCCTCCTCCTACCCCTCTTCTCCTTCACCTGGGAGGACCCCACCACACAGACCACCTCACAGCTAACTTGGACTGTCCTCCCACAGGGATTCACGGATAGCCCACTTTACTTTGGTTAGGTTCTCATGGCAGACCTGGCTACTCTTGACCTTAAGTCTAGCTATCTGATCCACTATGACGACGATGTACTCCTCTGCAGTTCCTCCCTTCACTTCTCACAACTTCACAGTATACTCCTTCTAAATTTCCTCCCCCAAAAGGGATACCACATTTCCAAAGCCAAGGCATGGAAGCTCTCTGTTCCTTCAGTTCACTACCTAGGATTTCAACTTACCCCCACCACGAGAGATCTCACCGTTGACCGCAAACAAGCTCTCCAAAATTTAACCCCCCCACCACCAAACAACAAATCCAATCCTTCCTTGGCCTCACAGGATACTTCTGCTTGTGGGTCCTCTGCTTTGTGCTCTTAGCTAAACCATTATATGATGCCATTCAGGGCCCATCGGAGGAAACTCTTTCTGATCTTACCCTCCTCCAGAGTGACTTTACCCAAATCAAAACCCACCTCCTCCAAGCACCAGCAGTGGCCCTCCTGGATCCTACACAACCCTTCCACCTTTTTACCTCAGAATCTCAGGGTACAGCTCTGGGGGTCTTGGGTCAATACAAGGGCCCTGACTTCACCCCCATGGCTTATCTGTCCAAGCCACTTGACTTGACCACATGCAGCTGGTTTCCCTGCCTCTGAGCCCTAGCAGAGGCTGTGCTCTCAGACAGGAGGCCCAAAAACTAACTCTCCAGGGACAACTTACTGTCTATTCCTCGCTCCGGTTAACTGACCTTCTCTCACATCAGGCTCTACACCTCCTGGCTCCCTCTCACCTCCAGCTCTTCCACTTCTCCTTTATCAAAAACCCACAGGTCTCTCTAAAACTCTGCAGAGATCTCAATCCTGCATCCCTCTTTCCCTTCACAGACACAAAACCCACCCACTCATGCTGAGTCTCTGACAGACCTTATCCCTACTGCCCCCTCTACACAGACACAACTGCTACCCCAGGCCCAACACACCTGGTTCATAGATGGGAGCTTCTCCTCAGGACCAGATGGATCCAGGGTGGGCTACGCTATAGTCTTCTTTGCGCAAACCATAGAGGCCAACCCTCTTGCCCCGGCACTTCCTCACAAACAGCAGAATTGATAGCCCTAACCAGGGCTCTAATTTTAGCTACAGGGACTTCCATTAACATTTACACAGATTCCAAATATGCTTATCATATAGTCCGCCATCTGGGCAGAGTGCGATTTCATCACCACCAAGGGCTCCTCCATCCAGAATAGTAAACTTATCCTACAACTTCTTTCAGCTACCACCCGCCCAACCCGAGCAACAATCATACATTGCCAAGGCCACCAACAAATTACTAATGAGATCACATTAGGAAAACACCCTAGCTGACAAAGCAGCCAGGCAGACAGCCCTCCAACCATGGCCCCCTCCACACATCACACCCAGCACCATGGCACTAGCTGCACCTCCCATGTACCCAACTGGGTTCACATACTCAGACACTCAACACAAACAACTCTCTCAGAGAGGTACATCAGCTGGCCCAGAAAGCTGGCTTCTCTTAGATGGAAAGTACTGCCTCCCAGAAGACTATGCCAGACAATTCCTCACTTAAATACGCAACTCTTTACACATAGAATGGAAACCACTCAAAAGGCTCCTAGATCCCATCATCTTTTACCCAGGGCTCACCTCCACACTACAAGATCTTTCTTCAAAGTGCACTGTATGCTCAAAATCAAATGGACAGGGCTCCCTGGGTCTTCCTCCCACCTTTTCCCCCACCAGTTTAGGGGAACCCTAGCAGGGAAGATTGGCAGATCAACTTCACCCACATGTCCAGACACAAAAAACTCAGATTCTGACACTGTGACACAGATCCTTCTCACAGAAATCATTCCCCACTTTGGTCTTCCATGCTCCATTCAGCCTGACAATGGACCAGCTTTTATCTCCAAGATCACCTGACAAGTTTCCAAGGCCCTGGCCATTCAATGGGCTGTATATACTCTTTACCACCCCTAGTCATCAGGCGAGGTAGAAAAGGCAAATCATGTTCTCAAATTACACCTCTCCAAACTCTCCACAAAAATCCAGCAGTCCTGGCCACCTCTCCTACCCATTGCCCTGCCTCTACTTTGAGCTGCTCCATGCCAACCCTCTGGTCTCAGCCCTTTTGAGCTCATGTATGGGTGACTGCACCTCTTTCAACTTCCTCTGGCTGACCCTAATCCCCTTGTCAACTATCTGCCTCTTCTCTCTATGACCTGCAACCTCCTGCAGTCCCATGCACATCAGTGCCTACCTAAACCTGACAAAACCTCAGTGCCTGTACAGGTCCAGCCTGGTGCAAGTATTCCTCAAAGATCTATCAGCCTCAGCTCTTCAGCCACGCTGGTCAGGTCCATTCACTGTGGTCCTCAGCACACCAACCACTGTCAAACTCCTGGAAAAGTCATCTTGGGTCCACCTCTCCATTTTCAAAAAGTCACCAACACCAACAGACCCACAATCAGATAATCCCTCCTGGTCACCCCAAACCCTTTCTCCTACTAAGCTCCTTTTGTGGTGTTCCGATACTTTAGACTCAATCACAGAATGAGCCTCATTCTCTTCCTCTCCCTCCTCTCAGGAACACACGTGCCACACACACTGACCAACATTCAAAGCCCTCATTGGTGGTTTTGGGCCAAGTCCACTGGTGGCCATGTGCTTGCATTCACGGATTGCCCTGTTATAGGCTGCCATTCACCCATCACCCTAACCATTGATGCCTGCACAGAATCTGTCTGCCACACAGATGACACTAGCATAGCACACAACCTAAATCATGAGTGCAGGATGGCCAACTGTAACAAATATGCTTGCTTTAGGACTGCTGACCAGACCCCCAGATCTTGCTCTTCCCACTGTTCCAGCTGGTCATATGGGTCAAGGCCTATCAAGGATCCTACATTGCAATAACCTGGCCCTTTAAATTTGCCATTGACCCACCCAACCCAGGGAGCTGCAACTATGCAGGATACCGATACTTAAATTTGACCTGTTCCAAGGGCCAATGTAACCTCACACATATCACCATTGAGAGCCCCTGGGATGATCCCTGGGAAACCAAGGGCATCTATATATATCTTTGTATAGATGTCCATGGCACAGACCCTTGCCTCAGGCTTAAGATCTACCGAGCCTTATATAGCCCCCCACACTTTATCTCCAAAACTCCAGAGGGTTCAAGGGAGGCTCGACTCTCTAAACTCTTTATTTCCAAGGCCTCAACAGGTTCAAGTACATCCAAGGCCACTCCCAAGCCCCCAGGGGGTTGATCCAAGACCCTGTCTGAGGCCCCAAGATGTTCAAATAACATCCACTCTACCCCAAAAGGTTCAAACAAAGCCCAATTCCACCCCTTTCCAGACCTACTGCCTAACTAACTTTATCTAGTTTCTCTTTGGAACTATTTGTCAAACCACTTCTGGCCTCCCTTTCAACCTGTCTGAATGCTGGATGTGCACTACCCTGCTAGACCCCACTATAACCATTGTTCCCTGGTACCATAACTCATCTATGATCTGTTCAGATCAGAGCCCTCTACTACAAAACCCAAAACTCTACATTACCCCAGGCGCCTATCTCACCTGCTATGGAAAGCCCAAAACTGGAGACCTTAGGTCCATAACCTGTAACCAAACCATGGCCTACCCCTCAGGTTCCCCTGCTTTGACTACAAAACTCCACTAATTCCTATGCAATCTTCAGCTCTTTCTCTGCTATCACCCCAATAAAACCTGCCTCCCAGTCCTTTCCCTTCCAAATCTCCAGATCTATACCCACACAGAGTTCACAAAACAATTCCTCCATTCATCTACGTGCTCCCGATGCAGTGTCTCCTTTGGGGTAGTGCTAGGAACCTCCAGATTGGTAGGAGCCCTTGGAACATCTGCTCTAGGCACCTCCATCTGTCTCAACTTCCAACTTAGTGAACAACTGGCCAACCACACTGACCATGTTTCTTCTACTTTCTCTTTAGTCTATTCACAACTAGATCAACTGGCAGAGGTTGTCCTCCAAAACAGGTGCACCTTGGACCTCCTCACAGTGGAACGAGGTGGAATTTGCCTGTTCTTGGGAGAGGAGTGCTGTGTCTATGCCAACCAGTCAGGACTAGTTCAGGACAAAATCCAACAGGTACAAGGTCAGGCTGATCTTCTTCGCTGAGGCTTCTCATCTGCTGTACCAGGAACCTCTGGGCTGTGGACATCCTTCTCCTCTGGCTGCTCCCACTCCTGGGCCCCTTTGTGGCCATCTGCCTCCTCCTCCTTGCACCCCCCTGGCCTTGTCTCCCTCATTCATGACACTGTTCAAAAACTAACAATCCAAAATTTTAACCTTATGCTTCTTTCAGATCCCCAGTTCCACCTGATAGCTCTAGAAGACCCAGACGAGTCCCCTGACGCTGCCTCAGTCCAGCAGAAAGTAGTCACCAGTGAGACACTTCGCCCTTATCCCTATTAGATTAAGTCTGGGATGTTATGTCCCCAAGAAGACCCCCATCCCTTGCAAAAAGAAAAAGTACCCCAGCTCTACTCCTGCACTTGCCCAAACTGGCCCAACTGCAAAGGCTAACCATGCCCCTAAAAGTACCTAATGTTCTTGCAAAAATGTTCTTACAAAATAATGACCCTAACCATATACACCTCTCCCTTAGCTGTTCTGGCCCGCAAACCTCCTCCCCCTAAAAAACCCTTAAAATCAAGAGCTTTACACAGCTCAGTGCTGTCTTGGTCTGCTAGGCAGCCCACCGTATCACTCTCCTACCTGATAAAGATTCTTCTCGTGTCAGATGGTCTGGTACGGTTCTGTGTGGGTTTCTTGGTCCAGTCAGGAAGGAAATAAAATTCTGACAATGGCCTGGAAAATGGGGTTAGAAAAAGTGCTGTTTGAAATTTGAGAGAATCAGATTGGCATGAGCAAAGATATAAGAGGAAGGGTAGGATCACTGTAGGGAGAGAACCCATGACCTAGGCAAGATAGAAAGCACAATGAAGTTAGCTAATTTAACAGTACATTGTTAAGGCAAATATTTTATTTTGTTTGGTTTTAACAGTGCAATCACTTGGCAAATACCAAATATATTCTACAAAATTTCTACTTGTTTCACACATTTTTATTTGTCCTAATGAGCTTGCTTTCACAAACCTTGTAATCTGGTGATATATTTGATTTGAACAATAAACAAACTTTTCTACATGTGGCCTTGAATATTACCTAGTTACTAGTTTTGTTTTGCCAGATATTAATGTATAACTGGGTAGTAAGACAAAAAATGCAGGGAATATGGCCCTTTAGTTTGGAGTATTAGCTGAGGTTCTGAGAGTTTAGCTCAGTATTATCAGAGTATAATGTTAGATTTCCATCCTTCTCCAAGTAAATCTAGTTTTTTTTTTTTTACCTTATCCTTCTAGTCAGATGTTTCTACCACCTTATGATATAGGATATTGAGGACATAAAAATCAGAAATTCATATTACTTTTATATTCCCATCTCAATATGCACAGAAAAAATGAAGATGGAACAAGGGATCAAATACTGTGTGCAACCATTTTTAAAGCCTGTGCTTTTGAGAGGAACATAAAATGGAAAATGTTCTTCACATCTTGTCTTTAAATATCTACAGTCATCACCTATGGATGTGCAGTGTGCTTCACAATGTAACCCAAAGACAGGAAAGAAACTAAATGGGGACCAGTTCTGGCAAACTGAGATGTTTTTAAACTGCTAGTTGGAATAGAGATTATTATCATTTTGACGTATTGAAACACTCATCTATGTAAATGTTATAAATAATTGTTAGTCAATGTATTATAGTAATAATGTCAAGAAAAGAAATCACAATGACTTCCTTTTATTAAACTTTGAATATATAACCACTAAAAAGAAAAAAAAACAATATGTATAAACATTATTTTGAGCACTAATGAGACTGTATATGCACTAGCTGACCCAAATTTCAACCTCTTATTCATTTCTTAGTAAAATCTTATGTGAAAATTAAATGAATTTGTTGAACTTATCTTCTTCACAATTATTCAATTATAGAGATAGGTGTATAACTTTGACTCCTCATAGGTGGTCAAAGATTTATTTGATTGGTTTTATTTTTCAATTTCATTCAAATAACAGCTTGACTGAACTAAAATTAGAATACCACACAATTTATAAATTTAAAATGTAGCATGCAGTATATTTTAGCACACTGACCAAGATGTACAATCATAGCCTCAATCAAACTTAGATCATTTTTGTTATCCCACAAAAGACACTCTATCTACTAGGGCCATCTTGCAGTTCCTCCCAGCTGAAACTAGGTAACTACTCATTTTTGGTAGTATGGCCATTTTCACAGTGTTGGTTCTTCCTATCCATGAGCAAGGAATATGTTTCCATTGAATGAAATCCTCTTTGCTCTTTTTTCAGAATAGTATAGTTTTCACTATATAGATCTTTTACTTCTTTTGTTAAATTGATTCCTAAATATTTCAACATTTTAGATGCTACCGTGAGAAGTATAATTTCCTTAATTTCTCTCTCAGTCTGTTTGTTGTTTGTGTATAGGAATGCTATTGATTTTTGGGTGTTGACTTTGTATCCAGCTACACTGCTGAATTTGTTGTTTAATTCAAGGAGTCTTCTTGTGGAGTTTTTGGGGTCTTCCATGTAAAGTACCATGTCATCTGCAAATAATGATAGTTTTACTTCTTCCTTTCCTTTCCTTATTCCTTTTATTTATCTCTCTTGTCTAATTGCTCTGGTTAATGCCTCCAGAACCATGCTAAACAGGAGCAGTGACAGTGGACATCCTTGTCTTGTTCATTATTTCAAAGTAAAAGCTTTCCTTTTTTGTCCATTTAGTGTGATGCTGGCTGTTGGTTTGTCATAGATGGCTTTGGTCAGGTTGAGGTAAAGACCATCTATTTCTTTTTTTCTGTAGAATTTTTATCATAAATTCCTGTTGAACTTTGTCAAAAGCTTTTTCTGCATTTACTGAGATGATCATATGATTTGTGTCTTTGGCTCTATTGATATGGTGTATAACATTAATTGATTTGGGAATATTGAACCATCTCTGTATTCCTGGAATGAATCCAACTTGTTTGTAGTGCATGTTTTTCTTGACGATTTGTTGCATTCTATTTGCTAGTATTTTATTGAGTATCTTTGCATACATATTCATTGGAGAGATTGGACTGTAGTTCTCTTTCTTGGTTGTGGCTTTCTCTGGTTTTGGTATCAGTATGATACTTGCCTCCAGAAATGAGTTAGGGAGAATTGTTTCCTTTTCAATTTCATTGAAGAATTTGAAGTGTGTTGGTATGAAATCTTCTCTGAATTTCTTGTAAAATTCTGCTGTGAATCCATCAGGGCCTGGGCTTTTTTTTTGTCAGAAAGTTTTAAATTAGGTTTTCAATCTCACTAATTGATAGTGGGTTGTTCAGGGTTTTTATATCTTTTTGACTCAACTTTGGTAATTCGTACATACCTAGGAATCTGTCCATTTATTCTGAGTTTTGTACCCTCTGGGAGTAAAGATTTTCAAAGTAGGTATTAATGATCTTCTGAATTTCTGTAGAATTTGTAGTAATTTCATCCTTTTCATTACTTATTGCATGAGTTTGCATCATTTCTTATTTTTTTGACAAGTGAGCTAGGGGTTTATCAATTTTATTTATTCTTTCAAGGAATCAACTCTTTGATTCATTTATTTTTTAAAGGGTTTTCTTCTTCTCAATTGCATTAATTTCTGCCCTGATCATTATAATCTCCACCCTTCTTTGGGATTTGGTTTGACTTGTTCTTCTCTTTGTAAAAGTTTGAGGTGTAGCATTGGGTTATTTATCTGTTCTCTTTCACAATAGTGATATTAATTATATGAGTTTTCAAGTCTGTTATGATTTGTCTTATATAGTTTGGTTCTCCGATATTTGGTGCATACATGTTTATGATTGTTATCTCATCTTCTTGCATTTTTCCTCTAACAAGTATATAGTGACCTTCTTTATCTCTTTTGATTGTTCTCAGTTTGAAGTTTACACTGTCTGCAAACATAATAACTGCACCTGCTTTTCTCTGGGTTCCTATTGCAGAAATGAGATAGCAGGATGGAAAAATGGAGGAAAAGGTGCTTAACCCACAGCACCAAAAAAGCAGTGAAATGAAACTTGGAGAGAGCTAAAGACCTGTGCCCCTCTTCAACCAGCAGATGGAGGACATAGTAGGAGGGGTAAATGAAGCAGGGAGATACTAGCAGACCTGATGAAAGTGAAACATGAGCCCTCCTCTCAGGCGTGATTTGGCTTAGGTTTCATTTTCTAAGGTTGGAGTATCATTTTCCTAACCTAATAAAAGGCACTCAGTGTTCATCTAAACAGACTGAAAAACGTGATACGTAATTCAAAGAGCAAGGTGGTGCTGGAAGGTAAAGGATATCTGAGAGTAACACTGGCCATGAGGGGAGAGGGATACAGTGAGGGTTTGGCAAAAAGAGCTCCACAGAAAGGAAGAGAAGCTTGGGAAAACCAAGATGAATAGAGAGTGGGGAAGATTCAGTGAAGGATATGTTGGCCAAGACCAGAGCACTGCAGGCTCAAGAAAGGCCTCATTGGATTGGCAGGATTTTCTTGCTCAAGTATAAAATATTCATACCTCTCTAAAGAATGTCTTTATTCTGTTTGTGCTGCTAATTTTAGAAAAGTTTAAAGTAGTCCTCTTTGGTGTGAATAAAAAAAATAGACAGGGAATTCCTGTGACAATGGCTCTAGTTCCCTCTCAGGTTCACTTTATGATAAATGCTGCTTTTTGCCTTTGCTCTAAAATAAATACTTTCTTTCAGTCCTCTTTTGACTCTTTGCTTTTTAATTGTTTCTGGATTGAGAGTGGGATCCAACAACGAGATGGCAACTGAGAGAAGGTAGGAAAGAATAACAAGGATACACTCTTCCATTTCATATCTCTAGTTACATTAGTCTACCCAGGCCCACCTATGGACAGCACATTGAGCTGTTCAGCTCATCAGGGGTGAATCCATGGATAACAATAGTGCCTCTGTGTTCCAATTACCTTTAACACATATGAGAATTTCAGAGGGATATTTTAGAGCAAAACCATAACATTCCACTCCTGGATCCCAAAAGACTTTTATAGAGGTCATTATGCAAAATACATTTAATTCACGTCTAGGAGTCAGAGCTGAAAGTTTGACTTTCAAAGTCTTCTGTGACATTCAAAAGA
This sequence comes from Chinchilla lanigera, assembly GCF_000276665.1. Taxonomy (NCBI): domain Eukaryota; kingdom Metazoa; phylum Chordata; class Mammalia; order Rodentia; family Chinchillidae; genus Chinchilla; species Chinchilla lanigera. The sequence goes on along the minus strand of NW_004955447.1, from coordinate 4,164,334 downwards.
AACTCTTAGTTGTGAGTTTCTGTAAAAATGAAGAAGAAAGTTAAATATGTACAACATACAATGGCACAAGGTAAGCATTTTCATTCCAAAATGGCAGACTAAGGGGAAAGAAAATATTTGGACCAAAACACCACAAAGAAGACATTAAATCTTGTACTTCACATCTAACACCTGGAGATAATTGTGGAGGGTTGTGATCTCTAAATTGCTTGGGCTGCTCCACATTTATCGTATTGATAGTTGTAGGCCATATGTCCTCTCTCTTAGAGTTGCTTTGCTCACTTTGTGTACCTTTTCCCAGGAGATGATCTATGTTCTTGGTATCTCAAACTTCTAAGGGTTTCCACTGTACTTTAGGCATCATTCACACAGCTCAGTGCACTACTCAATCAGTGGAACATTGTCTGGCCTCCCAAAGATTCTTTGGTAATCTGGGTGGAAGCCTTTAGGACTCATGACTCTTGCATTCTGCATGCCCAACTAAACCACCTACATGTGAATGATACTAGAATCTGCTACCCACTTGATCATTATACCTGTCCCTTAGGAACATGTCTGTAGTGAAATATGAGGCATGATGGCTAAACAGTCTGTTCATGTTATCTATTTCCTTTAAAGGAGGAGTCATAGTTTAACTTCTTCTTTTCTTTATTTTTGGATGCAAGTATAGGGAAATAGAAAATGAACACAAATTGTGAAAGAAGTATTACTGTGCATAATGGTATCTATTAAGTGGTATTTAATTCTTCTCCTGACAGAACAAGTGTGCTACTTTAGAGAAGTTGTGGAAAAGCACTGATGTAGCTCACAAAATACATGCACTGATGAATACAAAGACTATTCTGGATGAACTAGCAGAGAGGTCCTGAGGTGATTGTCCTGACACTATCAGCTTCCATTCTTGTTGAATCTAATAAATCAGCAACTTGAAGTTTACTATGTATCTTTGAGTAAAGATGATTTAGAACTCTTTTCATGGAATGGGTCAGTCACTACATATATGGTTTTTCAGAAGAAATATTTTGGCATATTATTTGCTAATGCAAAAAATTTGGGGGAAATTATCTGCTCACATTGAAAAGCTCTTTGGAAAGGCACTTTTGAGAAAAACTCTTAAGAAAAAACTGGAATCAAAGTTGGATGATCTTAGGGATAACATTTGTCCGTGTGTTGAGCTATTGGCTGAGTTCGTTACGCACACCTTACTATACAGTCTCCATTTCGCTCCTGGCTACACATGTAAAAGTATAGCAGAAGTTTCATTCCCTTTTTCCTTCTGCCCATTGTTCTCCAAGAATTATGTATCCAAATGTCATTCTTGCCAAGGGTTAAACTTATAATAATATGCTATAATTTGATTTTTAGTTCTAAATATGTAATGAGAATAAGTGGAGTTAATTTTATAGCAAAGTTCTGGGAAATGTGTTTGTAATGGTATTGTGAACTTCCATTTTGCTCTTTTAAAGATGTGCTTTGTAAATATAAAATCAGCATAATTTGATATTTTCTAAGTGAATTACTGAAAACACAAAATGATCAAATAATCTCATTAGCGTATAAAAAGTCATAAAGCTACCTAAAACTCAGTAGCTGTATTTTTTCAGAGCACTCCAGGAAGTAATAACTGAATCATACTTATATGGTTGTGGATGCAGCTCTGTGGTAGAGTGCTTGCCTACAATGCACAAGGCTCTGAGTTCAATCTCCAGTACTCCCCCAACAAGAATAGTAATTATAACAATCACTAAATGACTTGGTGATCATAGACATGTACCTTAAGGAGTTGTAAATGTATTAAAAGCATAACTCTATGTAGCACTGAGAACAATAATTGACCCTGATGTATCTCAATTTCTCATTTAGAAATTAAAACATTTATTCATATTGCCATGAGGTTTCCTTCACAATATGAAATTCTCTATGCCACACACTGAAAGCTGTAAATTAGAGTTTTTAGTTGTTCTACATTCAAAAATAAATACAAAAAAGTCTTCAGCTTTCAGAGCTAAAATCTTGATGAAGTGTAGGCACAATTTAATAACATATTTTTAAAATGTGCTTCCATAGAGAATACAAATGTGTATTTTATAAGATTTGAAAAATTTCCAGTTGTCATATATTTTTCTCCCCCTCTATATATGTAAAACCTATATATGTTCCATTTATGTAAAACAAAGTTAGTATTTTAATCTTTTAAAGGAATTGGATGCAAAAATGTTCACTAAGAATGTATTTATAATATCAAGAACTTCATAATTCATTTGAAGAATCAGGGGTCATTGAATAACTTGCTGAATTTTTTTAAGCATCATGAGTACTCTATGGAACATCATTTTAACAGGAATGATAGCATTAATTTTTTTGGATCTCAAAAGGTCTAAAATTTATGCTACTATGACATATTAGAGAGAAAATAAAGGTAGGTTTATTTCTCTGGTGGTTAATTTAATAATTATTTGTGTTTACAACACACTAAAGAAACATTATATATGAAAATCTACCCATACAATTTATTTAAATATGTGTACAATATCTAGAAAATGTATCACTAGTACCATGCATAAATATACACATAAATATCACTTTTATTGACTTGTAGACACTTTAAATATCTTGTTTATTTTATACTCAGTCATCTCAGGGAATTTATTTACCACATTCATCTGTTTTTGTGAGACCCTACCAACATGTAAAAATGTAACATGAAAGTTTGAAAATTATAATAGTTGGGCGTTTTCATAGCTAATGCATTTTGTCATCGCTAGACCACATTGCAAGTATGAATTTGCATGATGTTTAGACATGAGGACTATAAACTCACAAAATTATTAAAAACAATTACCAGTGATTTCCTCTTATTAAAGTAGGGTGCTATTATGGCACATCCACATATTCCTAATAATATTAGCTAGCTAATGCATATCATGAATATGAACTACTCCCCAATTTTGTGAGACTGGGTTTTTCCATTCTTAAGCAGTGTTCTAGACAGGTGAAATCTGCAGATTAGTTTAAAAGTAAATGCATGAGATATGATAATCAAGTGAACAGGTAAAAGTTGTGAAATTTGGCTGTAACAAATAAGTAGAAAGCAAGCATTCTTATCTATACAGCTAGCATATTTATGACAAGCTGCTTTCTACCTTCCTAAAGGCATCAATATAAAACTGAAATCTTATTCAAGTATATAACATAATTCCCAGTTAAAATGCAAATTGTTTAACTAAGTGAACTTTCAAAAAGTAGAGAAACAAAATCTTTCTGAATATACTAAGTAGATAATTACTGTTCTTGAGAGATTTCCTCTTTGATATTAAGAGAAAGTGACATTAAGGTATATATGTGTAGGGGGCGAGACCAGACTTAAAGAATGAGGACAAAGAATAATTTGGATAACAGTCCAATCATGATCAATAGTAAGAGTTGCTGGTGTTATTTAGTTGAATATGTAAAATTTCCATCCACATCAATATTATGAAGCCATGTTTTTTAGTAAATAAAATGTTCTCCAACACTGCTTGCTTTTCATTAATTATTACATCTCAGATAATTTCTGCACTATTTAAACAGAAATAAAATATTTGGTAACAAGCCAAAATGCCAAATACATCAGCATCTTTAAAAATTAAAATAGTCTTTAGTTTCAAGTTCTGTTCAAATAAAGATATACAGAGAAAAAATTATGTACATGCAAGCGATGTCTATGGCACATTCTCATAAAAGACGTAGGAAGATATTGAAATAACTTATATCATATAAGGGTGCAAAAATGTGCCATATGTGCATACCACACCATTTCACTGATTTATTAAATGCTTAAATTCAGTTAGTCATAAAATGACTTAAATTTGAAGCTACTAGGCAAGATAAAAGATGTAAAGGTGTGACTGTTTATTTGAAAAAAGTACACATGAAAGAATCACAATTTTGTATTAATAATAAAACCTCAGAGTAACTAGTTCTGCAGGTATTCCACAAGATAAAGAAACACTTCTAATCAATTTTAAATGAATCAACAAGTGGTGTCTTGTAATATGAGTATTACATGATGCTGAAAGTCACAGGGTCACAAATGAGACAATGATTATTTCACTGTAGGATTATTGGTGAACCTCTACCGGAAGCAAGAGGTTATGGAGATATCATCAGCAAAAGGGGAAAAAAAGACAGAGGAATCCTTCACTTGAAATCATATTAGTGAGATGGGGAAAATGTAGAAAATGGTATAAAATGAAACATCAGCCAAATAAGGCTGTAGCCATGTGAGTGATATATCTGGTTAATAACAATGTAAGGTCACATTTCTGTGAAATCCTTAAAAAGGAAGCAAAAGCAAGTGTCATTGAATACGTTCTCTATTAAATTTCCTGAAAAGAAAAAGACTACATTGAACCAGTAGCAATGATTCCCTTAGTGATAATGAAAGTCATTCCACATAATCACTCTCTTTTCTCCTCACCAGCTCTAGATGTTTTCAAAGGTCACTGAAGGTTAATTTGTTTATTTTTCTTTACATTTTATATTGTATTACAATATTATAAATACATATGTGAGTTTTTTTGTTGTGGAATAAATCTTTTCAGTTTCTTTTATTTCTCAAGGGGGAATTCACTTTGATATATACGTGCTTTGGGTTATGTCTTTGGAAAGAACTGTTTGTGTATGAAGGTTTTACCTTGTATGGCTTTGATATAGTGTCAGTGAAATATTTGGCTACTCCATGTTCTTCTCCTTTTTGAAGGATGGAGGAATGCTATAGCTTGGTCTTGGATATCCCTCAAAAGTCCATGTATTCATAACTTGCCCTTCTACCCATGGCACTATCAGGAGGTTGTTGAACTTTTAGTAGGTGAGGACAAGTGAAAGGAAATTTTCATTGACTGCACCCAATGTAGGGAGCATTGGCAACCTCACTTTTCTTCTTCCACTTTCTTTTTCTTAGCCACTCACCAACACATTTATGTACATATTATCTCATCAGAGACCCAACAACGATGGTCCCAAATGACTACTGGAACCTCCAGTGTTGTTAGTGAAAATAAGACTTTCCCATTCAGAATTTGATTATCTCAGATATTTTTGTTACAATAACACCAAGCTGACTAATATGGGAGAGAATAAACTAAGCAATAAGAGGTCATTATTTTTAATGATAACATAAATTTTAAAAATTTTCATGAATTAGATATATGAAAAATAGTATGCAATTCCCAGAAAATTCCTGTTCATCAGGATGAAATGATACAATCAAGAGATTGACCAGTTATCCAGTAGAAAGAACTGGAGACTCTCCCACTAGGGTCTCTGTGGAGTGCAGCAAATTGACAACAAAAGTCCCTCACAGAGAGTTACCAACAGTCCATTCTCAAAACCTCTGAATTTCAAGCCATCAGAAACTTATGCATAATGAACTTCTTTTAGTTAAAATGTGCTGTGTCAGAAGTATTTTGTTATAGGAACACAAGGTGAACTAAATCAAGGGAAAAACGGAGTCAACTCCATACAGAATAGGATTCCACAATTCAGTGGATATACTATTAATCATTGAGTCAGACACTCCCAAATCATAAATTGCATGGTACGTGTATTTTAGACCATCAAAACTTGTTTTAAAATACCCATAATCACAGCATTCAAGAAATGCTCATTAGCTACATTATCACTTGATCTCTAGTTCCACGTAAAGGTGGTTGCAGGTATAAGAATTATTTGATTATCATTGCTCATGATACTACCACAAAACATAATGTGAAACAGATGACCTACAATGCCATGTCAATCCTTGGTGGAAGATAGCAGGTATAAAACTAAGGGAATAAACAAACTTTTATAACCCTTAGGTCATCTAGGTTCTGTTTGTTTACCTGAGATCCACATAGACAAGAGTTCATAGTATTTATTTACTTTCAAATGTAGAAGTTATGCTTTAACTTCTTGATTGATTTATCTTTGCATATAGGCCTGAGGCAATAGGGAATGAACACCGACTGCAGCAGATGCTTTACAGTGCGACAAAATACCTATCAAGTGGATGTCAGTTCTTCTACTGATAGAACCCAAGTGCTACTACTTTACATCAGAAAGTTATAGAAAAGTGCTGATGTGGCTCACAGAATGCAGCCTCTTAATCAGTATAAATACAATCATGAAAGCACTTGTCCAGAGGTCAGGAGGTGGCTATCCTGACATCACCAGGTTACATTCTTACTGATCCTAATAAATCACCTGATATTCTATTGAAGTTTACTCTATATCTTGTGCCTTTTCAGATGAGCTTGTGTGACTACAGCATAAGAAAAATTTGAATTTTTTGTAGGTAAAATGATAAAAATATAAAATCATCAATTAATCTTACAAATATAGAATGCTATGAGCGTGTGTTGTTCAGAGCAACCCAAAAAATGATAACTCTGCAAGCTAAATCTCTAAAGATTTTCCCAGAATTTGCATGTGTACTCTACTATAATTTTCTTTAACAATCTACAATAGTAATCATAAAACTCACCAAATCTCTTTATGACAATACACAGTAAGGACTTATACATGTATTATTGGCATAACTCTTTTATGGTGCATTGACAAAAATTGTGTCCCCTTGTGCAGTTCAATTTTCTTATTAGGTCAATTTTCTAATTAAAATATTTATCTGTAAGTGCTCTAAGTTAAGCTTTCTCAATCTTCCACATTCATCAATAAATATATAAAAGTCATATTAAGCACTAAAATCTTGTTAAACTAGGTATATACCTTGTTACCCCATATTTTTTTGAAAAACTACATTCCAATTAAAAAAATGAACTAAATTGAGAATGAACACAAATCTCTATTTTAATAATTTATGAAAAATTTCCAACTAGTATTGTCTATTTCTTTATGTGTGCTACATGCTAGTCATTGATAAGGATTCAGACTCTCTAGTATCTGAGTTCTCTTCAAGATACAAGGAACAAAATCTTTCAACTTTTGAAATTATTGTGAGTATCCCTTGGAAAGCCATCTCTATAGTTATGGTAGTACTAATTGGTTGATGAGCTTCAAATGTTTGAAATTTATGTTACTTTTGGAGACATTAAAAGAAAATAAATGCATGTTTTATTATAGAGTGGCTAAATTTAAACATTTCTTGTGATTATAGATATACTGGGTAATATTAGAAATGGAATTCTATGCACATGATTTATTTAAATATGTGTAAAATATCTGTACAACATCAACTTTAGTATATGTAAATATATGCACATTTTGCCTATATTATTTCAACTCATTTCAGGAGATTAAATAGTATATTAATGGTGAAGTCCTCTCATTCTTTTGCCTTGTCTGTATTTTCCCATTTGGGAAAATGATTGATTTTACTGTTTCAAATGATAGGGAAAGCTGATGAATACCTTATGCAAAGGTACTGGATTTGGAATTTCCTTACCTTTTTTACCAAATTTTAATATTTCTAGAGAACCTCATGGAAAACTTGCCAAATCTTTGCCCACTGTGAACTTATACCCACCTACTCAGCTTGGTTACTATTCATTTTTGTTGGGCAGGACTCTGCATTCCTCATTCGGAAAGTTTGGCTCATTGTGAGAAGTATGAGAGTGGTGTAAAACATCCTGCCAATGATAGACACAAGTAGTTCTGTATCATCACAAGTATCTTAATTTCATTATTTTCACAGAAAAATGTAACATATCTGGAATCTTTTGATAATATAGTCAGGTAAATTAAGGCTTTAATTATGTAAATCATAAGAAAGATCAATCATTTCATCAAAAAATATTTATCATGTGACTACCATGTACCAGAGGTAAGTACTAGGTTGACACAATTTCTGTGACAAAAAGAGTTTATGTTCTACTGGGATAGAGAGACTAGACCAATTAAAAACTGTGGGGAAAGTATTGCCACAAGGGAAGAATGATGTTAAAGGAAGTTCCAGCAGAGATCAAGGAATGCTTGATAATTTAGGTGAGCCCTGAACGATGTCCAGGACTAGCTGAAGGGAAGAAAGGGAGAGGACAACACAAAAAGACAAGGACAAAGGGTAGTGTGGACAGTTCCCAAGAACTGCAAGTTTAGTTCATATAGCAGGGGCTGATTAAAAAGGCAGATGATTCTGGAGAGCTCAGTTGGAGCCAAATACTTATCAGATTGAAACATCTATTAAGGACATTAAGGAGATAATGAAAAGTTAAACAGGCAATATAAGACCAGATTTTCTTGTTCTAAGAACAATTTGAAAATGCAGTCATTATATTTGAAGATGCACAAGACAATGGAAATAGAAAGCAATTTGGAGGTTGTTGTAAGAGTTCAGGCAACAAGTGACAGAACCTAGACTAGAAGGTTCAGTGAGATGAATATGCCCATAAACATATAAATAGTCCTACCCTGTTGTGCTACACATGTAAAAATATAGTCAACACCTATAGAACACTTAAGAAGTAAGTGGTACATAGTAACCCAGAATAATATTGGCTGCTGAAATTATTCGTGTTTTTTTATTGCTGATACCATTTTTTTTCTTCTAAAAGACTTAAGTTGTCTTTACCTTTTACAGGGCCTACCCATAGCTAAACAAGACAGGGTGCATGTCTCAAATGAGTAATGTTTAGGAGTTTTTACAATTAGTGCATTTTATCACACACTAAACATGATGTAAACTTGAATTTGAATGATGTTCAGCCTTGAGGATTCGAAACTCACCATATGACTGAAACAAGTTACCAATGATTTTTTGCAGTTAAAGAAGCCAGTCTAGGTAGGTTATGGCAGGTCCATCTACTACTAACCATATTACAGTAGTATAAAGGATTATATGAACTTCAAATATATTACACAAACTGAACTTAATTTTCTCTCAGTTTTTTGTTTATTTTCCTTGTAAACTCTGTATTTATTATTGGTAAATATTCTATATGAATGTAATTTCTAATCTCTTTTATTTTATTATTTTTGGTTTTTTTCCTGTACCGGGGATTGAACTCATGACCTTGTGCTTGCCAGGCAGGCACTGTGCCGCTGAGCTAAATCCCCAGCTCCCTAATCTCTTAATATGCTAGCTATTATTTATTAAATCTAACCATGAACTCTAGATTAACTTAGCCTAACCACTACTCTTTCCATACCACTTTGGTTACCTAAATTTGGCTAAAAGTTTTTCTTAAACTGAGTCAACCATCTTTCAGTTTTTCTTCTAAGTGGCACCAGGCCCTCAACAGAGGACAGAGTTTATTCTGCCACTGAAGGATCAACACACAAGAGGGATAAATACCAATGGCTTCAGAGAAGAAGTTCCCAGAGATACAGAGGGAATAAATTGTTAAAACAATTTATACAATTTGTGATGGTAGACATCTGTAGGGAGTGGATGAAGCTGGAAATTGGTCATATGTGTGAGGTCAAGACATGGCCAAAGTGCCTAAAGAGGTCAAGATACCTCAGTCTTGAGAAGAACATCTTGCCTGGATAATTTCAGTCATTAGTTGCTAGGCAACCCTGTATCCTGTGATACTAACTTTGTAAAAGAGTGTAAATAAATGCCCCTGTAGTGCTTGTTTTGTTCTTCTCTCATCAGTAGAGAGAGGACTTCCACCTGATCCCAGCTCTTGTCTCTTGTCTATATTTTCCTCATCCCACCCACCACCGTTTTTCCCTGGGATCATCAATAGCTACTCAGGTCATGACAGACATCAGTATGGAATTGCTTGTACAACACTATCAAAATTTAAGAAGGGCTCAAGAGATTATAAAAAGGGATTTGTACATGATTGGTTTAAAATAAAAATATGTCTACTAGGTGAAGCTATTGAATGTCTTTTGACTTTGGCTCCTTGCATCAAGAACACAATTTTATTTTTAAGGATCAACATCTGGGGCTGGGGATTTAGCTCAGTGGCACAGCACCTGCCTGGCAAGTGCAAGGTCATAAGTTTGATTCCTGGTACCAGAAGAAAAATAAAACGAAAAAGGATCAACATCAGATCATATTATCCTATATATCTTATATGCTTCAAATGTCTTTAGTGGATTGTACACACCAAACAACGAATGACAGTATTATTGGTAGTCAAATTAAATGGAAATAAGAAGACGTGTAGGTCCTTGATCAAGTCACTGGCAATGATAAGAGCAAAGCTACATCTGGAAGTGCATCAGAGGAAGACCAGGCCTCAAGGTAAACATGCAGTGACCAGGCCTATAAGCCTCCCTGAGATATAAAGAATAGCTAGAGATTATACTACACTTACCATCACTTGGTACAGCAAAATCTTGATAAACATTGGTCACCCAGGTGGATGGCTAGAGCATACAGACACATTCCTTCCAAAAAATGCCTTTGTTCTTTCCATTTACCCTTTTCACATGACAAACTTCCTTACTGGATCAATATTAGCTAAGTGGCTATACTTTTAACAAACTATCTGACTATAATTTGACCCACATTGTACAAACCTCATGATTTTGCTCTATAAGATATTCTAAGAAAAATTATCTTTGTGACAACCCACTTAAGACCACTCCTCTGGGTCAGGAGCTATCTCTTAATAAACTTTTATTCTTAAGCCCCATTATTCCTTAAAATTCATTTTTAAATTTAAGGGAACATAAACTCAACACATCTTACAAGTTGGGAGTTACATTCTGCTCTATATAAAATGGACATTCAGATGACCTAATGTGTCAAATCACTTAAAATTGATGAATAGCCAAACAATAGAGAAATTTTAATGGAGCTTCCTTAAAATTAAGCTAAAAATAGTTTCACATTGTTTTTTCTGTCTCAAACATTGTCTTACTAAAGCTATTTCTTTACTAATATTACTGTAATTGAAAATGTGTTAGAGATTTTTAATTTTATCTTGTGTAGAAAGAAATGTATTAAACAAAATTGTGTGAATAAATATTTCCCAAAAATACATCTAATGGTTAAAAATACTGGAAGGTAGCTATCAGGGCTATAACAGTGAATGTCTTTTTTTAAATATCAAAAATACTGATTAAGTAGATTGTGCATTTTCAACAGGGAAAATGTTACCAGTGAATTTTAGGCAGTGCACTTTAATTGGTATAATTGAAAGTTGCACATTACTGCTTCCTTATTTTAAACTCACCTTAATGTTTTTAAGTATTTGCTTTTTTTTATTTAACACTGCTATTCTTAGCCTCCTTTGTTTCTCTATTGCTTCTGTTTCATATTTTGCAAAAGAGAAAGTACAGGAGCAGCTGATCCTACCTGAAAGGTGTCCGGTGGGTGGGGCAGAGAGTAATAAAACAATAAAATGCTTTTATTATAGGGCATGGAGAAGACTGCAAAGCAAAGGGGTCGAAAGGTGGGTAAGTCTTCTGTGGGTTGGGCAGAGGGGACAATGGTTATATATGGTCAGGCTAGAAGTGGGGTTTAGGGGGTGGGCTAGCTGACTGGCAGGCCAGCATTGGGTGGGAACTGGGAAAATGAAACAGGATATTACATAACAGAGAGTAGGAAGTCGTAATTTGACTCTGGAAGAAGGTTGGGTCTTAGCACATGGCATCTAGAGGCCAGAGCCGTATTGGCAGTGGCATATAGTCTCCAGTAGGGGGCGCCACAGCGACTCTAAAGGAATTATACTAGGGGAAAAGCCCTATCATTACCTAGAAAAATTCATGAGTTATGAATAATTACAAGAATTTTTAATAGCAAAATAAATTGTATATAGGCAGATTAGAATACCTTAACAGGAGACCATGTTGCTAATTCTATATAAATATGCTCAGAAATTAAAGTGAGCATTTAACTATAACACTGTAGAATCAATTTCATTTGATTTGTAATGATAAAATAGTAGCAAATATAAATGTAAACAGATGAGGTCAGGTGCATTCAGGGTTAAAAGAAAAGAAACAAGCTTTTTAAAGTATATGCCTCCATTCCCCAAGTTGAATGGAAACTTTATGCAGATGTATGTAACTTCATGTACCCGAAATATGTACTAATATAATGAAATAACTTATAAAAGAAAAAATAATAAACAATTATTTGAGCTTCAAAATAATTTGTTCTTAAAAAGATCATGGAAATAGTTTTTCACACTTAGTGTATTATGTATAATTTATCAAGTAAGTATACATGATAACATTTGTGAGGATAATGAGAGATAATTCCCTTGGTAACACTGTCAAATATTTTAATTTTCACATAATGGGAAAGTCATATTATCAGAAGATATTTCTTATTATTATATGCTCAATTGTGGTACAATATGTTCACAAACTTTAATCAATATGATTGTGATTTTTCAGTGTCTCATCTTCTGCACTGATTCTATTGAGGATCTATCCTGTCTCACTGCCTATAATATTTTTATCTCATTGAGTTTCCTATAACAATACGATAAGGATATATGCACAGTCATGTTTTATAGCAGCACAGTTTGTCATAGCTAAGTCTTGAACAGAGCTTGAATGCCCATCAATGGATGAACAGATAAAGATGTGCCTTTTTTTAATACAATGGAGTAGTACTCAGCTATAAAGAACTATAAACTTGAGACATCTGTAGGAAAATGGATGCAGCTTGAGAAAATAATCTTAAGTAAAACAAATTGAACAGCCATATAAATATTGCATTATCTCTCATGTGAGAACTTGCAAGTGTAAATTAGGACACAATGCCTAACAGATACTGGGAAATAAGAAAAAGTTGTACAAAACTGAAGGTAAGCATGAAAAGGGTATGTGAAAAAGGAAGAAATGGAATATAAAAATGGGAATAATAAAGATGGGAATAAATTGGAAGTAAAGCTTTGTAAATAAGGAGAGGGAGACAGGTGGAATGGAGGGAAGGACAAAGGGCAAAAAAAGATGAATAAAGATATTTCACATACAGGTACAAAATCCCTATGCTGAATGTGATCATTTTGTATATTTAAATTGTACCAATAAACTTAATATTTAAAAAGTGACATACTTTGACAAAAAGGCTATGGAGAAAATGCACAACAGCTTAATTAAAGCACAGAGACAGGCAGATAGAAAGTGAGAGACAGAGGGAGACTACAAAATACAATCCAGCAGAAATCCAGATCCAACACATAAAATAAAAAGGTATGTGCAAATCCCACATGAATATTGTGCCAGAAAGTTTGTAGTTTCCACACAATTCCCTTTTAGCTTTAGGTGCAGTTTGACTGTGGGTAGCTAAGGCAGTGCCCCCTCATTTCCCTTTCACTCAAAAGACCTAAGAAAAAATTTTAAAGGCGGTGGGGTGAAGGGGGCACATACAGAATTGAGATGTATTATGTACAGGTACAAATTTACACAATGAATGTAATCATTATATAATACAACCAGCACTAATAAAAATGCACAATTAAAATAAAAATAAGAATGTAAAAGAAATCTAAGTGCTGGTTTACAGATTACAGCACATAAAACACAGCAGGGATTCTAAAGAGTTATAAGTGTTATAGAAAACTAAAGTAGATAAAAATGTTATAGGCAGTCTGATAGGGCTATACCCTCCAAGGAGCCAGTGTAGAAGAGGAGATAACTTTCAACTATGAAAGAGACTACCACTCTGCTTTTGGCCAGACCTCATGATAAAAGATAAAAGAAGTCCATCCACATACTAGCTAAGAGTAAACATCAGGGATTGACAGTCTAAATAGGTATTAATTACTTTGAGAAAACCAGGTAGGGCCACTAACCTAAACCCATTCAGTAAAAGGCCCTGTTCTGTATTCATGTCTGCTTGCTACGTGATTTGCTTCCCCCATATGATCCTCATTTAATCAATTTTAATTGAGAAGTAGTACATGTAATCTTACTGGTTGACAATTGTTTTGTCCCTCCTCACACGCATCTTGCAATTTCCCATTTTTTCCCAACTTGGATCCCCCCTCACATCATGGATTTGCTGTATAAAAATCTCTAGAAAATGCAGAGTCCTTGGCAACTGATTCAGGACCCCTTTTGTCTTTTTGAGACAGAGCTTTCTTTCCCTCAGTAAATATGTTCTGCCATTATCCCTCATAGTTCCTAAAATTCATTCTTCAATTTTGGACAACATGAACTCATACCAGATGGCTAGAAGTTTCGGAGTTTCCTTCCCCTGTAGCATAAGTATGGAGATATATTTTTCATGTAAGAAGATTTTGCATGATGAAGAGACAGAAGGAACTCATGACAAAACTGCAAGGCTCAAATATTTGGAAAGCACAATATGCTATGTCAAATATGTGGTGGAGGGTGCACTACATAGAAAAATATGTTTGGTCTTTTTGGTTTGATTGGGCCCTAACCACACCTTCTAAAAGCTCTTTGTTATTCAGAAAGATTGGGTGACTACAGTCCTCACTCTCTTCAGTCACACGTCTCCTGATCCCAACTGTCCTGTCCAGTTTAACTATTGCTTTCAGACAAAGGATGTAACCCACATCTGAGATTGGTATTAACCATGAACTTTTCTGCATGACCAGAAGATGCATCTAAATTAGTCAGTGACGTGAGAAAAAGTTACCTTTTTGATTTGTAACATCCAGTATCGCTGGGTTTATGGTGTTTCAAACATATTTATATTTCCCACATGCACAAGTCTTCAAAGATACAAATCTAAAAACTATCTTATTATTATGGTGACTCTACTCTCAAGTTATTCATGGTGGGAAACTTTCAAACTGAAATATCTGACTTCTGCTTACTTGTTTTCCAACTATTTGTGATAAGATATCCATGCCAATCCAACATAAGACAGCCAGCCAAAAATTAAAAGTACTTTCTCAAGACAAAGTTAGGTGCTTGCTGTGTGTATGGCATACATATTACAACTCTTATTTTTTGGTACTGAGACTGAAACTCAGGAACTTGTGCTTCCCAGGCAGGCAGTGTGCTGCTGACCTATGTTCCTGACCCCATGTTTCAACTCTTACAAATATTCAAAGACAGTTCTATTCAAACATTCTTCTCACATAATAGTTTATGAAAAATCAATCACAAATTTATCTGAAGGTTACTTCCTGTGATTTAATGTAATGCTATCATCATGATGGTTATGCTAATATGTTCTGTTGTTCTTGACCTTAAGTTTTCTCTGTACAGCTTTATAATTGTTTTCTTTTTACATTCTACAGAGATTCAGATTCTATTCATTTGCTCATTTAATTTTATGTAATCATAGGCATATAAGAAAAAGAACAAAAGCCTTTTTCCTCATTATTTCCTTGTATAGCCAAGAAAGAAAAAGTATATTACCCATAAAAGTTTTAGCCAGCTATTCAAACCAGGAATGAATAACTTGCAATATGGACTTTCTCTTAGTGCATTTGTGCCTATTTGGATTTATGTGAGAAATAAAATTTATTTCTTGGGGCACTGGAGTATTTGAAGTTCAAGGGCAGGGGACAAGAAGATTCATTGTCTAGTGAGGGTCTAGCTGTTTCCAACATGCCTTCTTGAGCAGAACGCCTCCCAGGGAAAATGCTCTGTCCTCACATGAGAGGAATGTGAAGAGGGAAACTGTTTTTGTCAAGTCCTTCTACAAGGGTACAAAATGCCAACTGTGAGAGAGGAGGTCACATAACTTAAGAACCTCTTAAGGGCTTAAATGCCTTAGCACACTGGTGAAAATTTAAATTTAGGAAACAAACACAGAAGTCCTGCTAAGGACAATCTATTCTTGGAGTAGGAGAGAGAGAGAAAGAGAAAGGTGGGGAGAGTACTTCCAAAATCATTTTTATAGAATTTGAAAATATGCCCACTAAGTACCTCTTGGCAAATCGTAAGCTCTGCCCTGACATAACTAGTAAAGTAAGTCACCTATGACTCTAGTGTAAGACATAGGAGAAAATATTGGCTAATTGTTGAGATTATTGATGAAAGACTAAGGTCTCAGAGAAGGCATCTGAGTGTCCCTCAGCAGTGTTGCCCCTCACCCAATATGGCCATAAATCGACAAGTTACTGCTTTCTATTGTGCCCACCAACACTTCCACAACTCCCAACGCCAAGGTAACAGCTCAGCAGGATTTTGATCGTCATTTTAAAAAATTCTTGAATTTTAAATTTTCTTTATATTTTAATGATAGAAATGTTTTCAGATATATAATTATGATATATGATGTTATTTAAGAATTAGTGGGAAAGCAAACTATTTTGGGCAACAAATACTTATAAAAATATGGGACAGGCTTCACAACTGTGGGTCTACATTCAATGCTGATTGAAATTAATAAGAATAGCTAGTGATATTACTTTTTAATATTCTATCACTACTTATTCAAATCCTCATACGTATGCTCTTCCTACTCTCTACTTCTCATCCTGACATTCACATTTTCATGTAGTGAATTAAAGATCATTCTTGAATTGGTCTAGGTTGCACAGAATGTCCCCAAATCTTGCTTCAACTTTTGGACCTTGTGAAAGTTACCATTTGTAACATAAACAAATTTCATTTAATGTAGATATTGATTTAATTTTGTAAACATGATCTTAGTTTTGTATTACTTCCTTGAAGGAAATAAAATGATCATCTAAGAGATTAAGAATGCCAGATGTAGTGAAAAAGTGGTCACTTTTGACATATGAGTTAACAGTGCTATATTGAGTTAAAATGTATGATTCTTGGGTTCATTCATAGAGATCATCATGCTACATGTTGACAGATTCTTTTATTATTGTAAGTTAGCACCGGGTTTCAGGAGCAGATAGATATTGGAATTGAATTATTAAGTCCATATTACACACGGAGGGTATATTCCGTCTTTGCTATTTCTTCGGGCAGTTATGTTGCAGAGATCCATGTGCCCCCAGCGAGCATTATGGAGGTGTCCTATAAACTAGACACAAGACAAGAAACAACTTGTGTGGTGACATAAACTAGTCCTTTTAGGTTCAAAGGTATAATAGCATGCAGTCCTGGAAGAAGGATGGTTAAAATACTTGGAGTAAAAATGAACAAAATAATGTGTCTAGCTGCAAATATTGTAGGGTATAGGTATTTATGTTGTTGAAAAATACCTTGCATACAAGCTGAACTCTCTTAAGCCACCTCATATTTTAGGATTTCTGTTAGTTTACTTGACTGTTAAAATTTATACATTTATTTTTAAGTGAATTCACAGAATATCTGTTTTCTAAGCTATGTACTGAAGAATACAGATTGATTGTTTGAAAAAATGGTCTCTGTCAAATGACAAATTTTATATAATGTTATAGGTACATATTAATAGTACTAGTAATGAAAAATTAGTAACAGTGGCAAGGTGTACTTATGGACCACTTAGTGTTATTTTGAAATCATATTTTAAGTTATTTATCCATATTAAGCTAGTTTTCTACTGAACACAATGTTACATATTGTTATTATTACTATTATTATTATTATTAACCAGTGGAAAGAAAGTGCTAGGGCTTGTATCTGGATACCCACTCAAAGTCTCAAATGCTCATAGGTGGACCTTTTTGGAAATGTTGTGTCCAATGTGTGTGAATATGTACTAAGTGTGTGTGATAACTAAATTATCCCACTGTTGAGTTTGGGGATTTATGAGGGGAACAATATAGGACACATAGTATATAGAATTATTTTATAATAATCACTCAAACAGTCATATACAAAAAGAATGCAGAAAATCTGTCCAAACCCTAAAGACCAAAGAATCTAGCTGAGGGCCTGAATCTCACAGCAATGTCCTGCATGAGTCCAGCTGAAGATTGGAGCCCATAACAATGCCTCCCACAGGTCCAACTGGAGGCCAAGAGTTCACAACAATGTCTCATGCAGGCCTGTTTCATGGATCTGTGCTGGAAAGGCCCAAAGGCCAGTGGTGCAAACTAGAAAGTCTGGGCCAGTTGGATGAAGGGTCTGTGTCAGTAGTCTGAGGGATCTGCACTAGAGCCAGGAAGCGATGCTCAAAGTAAAAACCAGAGCTCCCCCGAAAAGTACCATAGCCATCTTCAGTGACAGCAAGGTCCCAAGATCCTCCAATGGTGAGAACAGCTACATCCACATCAGGAAAGCCATCATGACAAGCTTCTCTAGGACATTGAACAGTGCGCCACTTTCCCTTCCAGAGCCAGAAAGCAATGCTCAAAGTGAGGACCAGAGCTCCCTCAAAGTGAACCACAGCCATTCCCAGCAACAAGTTCTGGAGACCCTTCAAGGATGAGAGCAGTCAAGTTCATCAGGAAAGTCAGTGTGATAAGCTCCTCCAACAGAACTAACAGCTCCCAACAGCTTCCCTAACAGCTCTGCAACAACTTCTAAACTTCCTGTCCAGTTCTGCCTCTTATGCTGCCAGCAACAATATTCAGGCGGACTTCTCACACACAGCACCACGCTGGTTCAGCTGGGTACTACAAGTTGATCACTAGTTGTCAGTGCACCACACCCACTGACGTGTTTAGCAGAGTTCTGGTTGTGGCTAACCAGTTCTGGTTGTGGCTATCCTCACTGTAGATTGCACCATCCAATAAGCATGTGATTTCTAAGGGTTAAAGCAGGAAAGCAGACTTGTTGCTGCTTCTGTGACTTCCTGTCTGGGAGCCAGAGACTGCTTCACCTCTACCATGATCTTCTACACTGCTGCTGTGCATTGGAGACAACCGGCATTGGATCAAAATTGCTATAAATTGTGAGCTAATTTGTCTTTCCTCCTTTAACTTTAAAGTTGGGTGTTTTGTCTCAGCAATGAGAAAAGTGACTAATAGAGTTAATAAGCACTATGAATAATGCAGCTAAGCTTTTAATCATATATTGCCTGAAATATATTTTTTTTTAATTTTAAAGAAACAAAAAAATGAATATCAAAATAAGATGGTAGGAAATTAACAATGGTTATTTTACTGCATATTTTTATCTTCCAAAATAGTTGCTCAGATTACCAACTACAGGCATACAAAATTAATCAAACAATATAAGCACTGTTCCTTTCAATGAACTAATAGAAATTACTAGTACAATTATCTTAGCTATCTTGTGTATATACCCTTTTCCCCTTTTCTTCTGTTTTCTTTTCTCCCATCCCAGTTCTTTCCTTTTGAGCAGTTTCTTTCCTTTTCACTATATCTATTGTAATATTCGGATATATTTACTTGCACTTTCTTACACTAGGGAAACAATGCAATGTTTACACATGTGATTCTGGTTTATTTCACTTGAGTATGGTCTGTAGTTGCATTCATTTACTATAAAAAGTCTCGAGGTTAATCTTTCTTTATAGCTGGTTGAATTGCACCTCTGCTCCTAGATTTTTGTAGAATCTCCACACTGATTTCCAAGGTGGTTGTATCAGTCTACACTCCCACCAGTAGTGAAGCGTTCCTTTTTCCTCACAGCCCTGTCAGTATTTATACTGGGTTGATTTCTTGATAATAGCCATTTTTTCTGGGGTGAGATGGAATCTCAGTATTGTAATTTGCATCTTTTGAATTACCAGTGATGTTGAATATTTTTTCATGTATTTACTTGCCATTTGTATTTCTTCATCTGAGAAGTATGTATTCATCTCAGATGCTCATTTTTGGATTGGGTCTTTGAATTCTGTTTAAAGAATTTTAAAATGTTCTTTGTATGTTCTCAATAGAAGTTCTTTGTCTGAGGGATAGCTGCCTAATTTCTTTTCCCAATTCATGATTCATCTGGAATCAGAAGACACCTAGAATAGCAAAGGCAATCCTGAACAACAAAGGCAAGGCAGGAGGTATCACAATTCCTGACTTGAAATTATACTACATAGCTACTGTGATAAAACTAGCATGGTACCAGCAAAAAATACCTCCATATCAATGGAACAGATTAGATGATGCAGACACAACTACAAATACTCTCAGCCACCTGATCTTTGACAAAGAGGCAAAACATGTTCACTGTTAGAATGTTGGCCTATTTAATAAACGGTGCTGGAAAAACTGGTTTCCATATGCCAAAGACTAAAACTAAATCCATGTCTATCACCATGCACTAAACAAAAGTCAAAATGGATCAAAAATCTAAATATTAAAACAGAAACACTAAATCTAGTGGAAGAGAAAGTAGGTAGAAATACTGAAGACATAACAGTAGGCAGACAGTTCAGGAACAAAAACCAAACTTCATGGGAAATACTTCAAAAAATCAAAGACTTTGTGTACTATAAACATGTACTAATAAAGTAACTTGTAAAACAAAAAAATTGAAATACATTTGAGTTTCAGTATAAACTGATCCTGCAAAATGCATGGAAGGAGATTTCTGCATTTACACAGTCTATTGTCTATATTTTATCACATGAGTCCTCTTGATAAAGTTTATGATGAAAATGTGAAAGAATTCACTGGGTAACAGTTAATTTCTAAGAGAAAAGTCATAAGCAAAGTTTTCTTATTACTGCATGCACAGTTGTGCTAAAATGTACTTGCAATCCTCAATGTACATGGCTATGATTATCAAAAAATTTAGTCATCTATTTTTCTATTTTATTGGAGTTATGAAAACATATTTGAATTCAAAAAATAATGTAATTTATACAGAAATGTAGGCTCTTCAATTATTTAGTTATGACTTTCTGTATTGGTCTGTGAGGATGATCTCTACAGTATTCTAACTAAGCCTCTAATGTAAGTTTCTTCAAAATATTTTTCTGATTTTAATTTTATCATTTCACCTGTAATAGATAAATTCCTCTGGTTTTACAGTCATACAAGTTTACCTTACCAGGCACAAGGAATGTGAGGACAACATTCTATTCACTGAAACCATAGCTTCCCTAGAATTTCACTGTGAAATAAAATTTAATTCTTCCCCTTAAATAGGTAGGACAAAATTCAAAACAAAAGAAAGTATTAGAGTTTTCTTTTTACATAAATGTCATTTGCCCACATAATTCTGACATAGCAGCAGGGATACAGAAAGAAGGGAATAGAAGCTCCCTACAATCCTATTCCAAGTATAACCAGGAAAGAAGAAAACACCGTATGTATAAGTTGTTCACCACAGGAACAAAGAGCTCATACATTCTCTTAGTCAACTTGTGTTGCTATTAGAAAATATTTTTATAATTTGAAAGAACAAAATGTATTTCTCAGAGTTCTAGATGCCAGAGAGTTCAGGAGGAAGGCAACAGCAGATTTACTGTTTAGTGAAGATTTGAAACCTCCTTCCTAAATGACCCATTGAATATGACAACCTCAAGACATTTAGTGTACGACATGACATATATGGCATACTCCACGTATATGATGTGCAAATATACTGTTCTACCTTGTGAATTGTTTTCACTTTGTTGATGACATTTTCTCATGCAAAATGGATTTGATATTAATGAATTCTAATTTTATCAATTTATTTATTTTGCTTCTAGTATCATAACATTCATGACTACAATACTGTTTCTCAGGACAGGAATATGGAGGATATTTCTATACAGATCTTTCATTTCTTTTCCACTGTTTGTTATTTTCCAAAATCATTGTTTTATACTTCTTTTGTTAAATTTATAAGCTTTTGTTATGTTAATCTAAGTGAACTTGTTCTTTGATCTTAGTTTATTAATGACAATTACATAAAAGTACAATCGCTTTTATGATGTATTCTGAAAATTTTCTTGAATGTTTATTAGTTTTTTTAATTTTTTGAATTTTGTCCATACTATTTCATGTTATCAGTCAGTGGTTCGCTTCTTCTTGCACTATGTAATCCTACATATTTCATTTTGCTTATTTTCCTTGACAATAACTACTCAAACAATTTTATAAAAATACTACTGCATTTACTTGTCTGAGGTTTGCTTTGAAATACTGCACTTTCCAATGAACTCTAATGTTTCTTTGTATATACTATAATCAATTTGACATTTTCTCAATCATTTGGTTATTTTTAGCAAAAATTCTGTTGATTTTCATCAACTAATTTGTTTCTAAATATTTTTCAGTGCCAATTCAGGTTTGTTTGTTTGTTTGTTTTAAATCTACTTTGTTGGTGTGGTGAATTAATCAAGGAGCTTTCAGATGTTAAAACAACCTGGTATTTGAAGGGTAAGTTTAACACGATCCCGTTGTATAATCGTTTTTCTGTGTTCCTGGATAGAGGTTTTTCTAGAATTTTTGAGGAGTTTCTAAATCTATGCTCATAAAATCATCCATATTTAGTTTTTATTTTTATCTCATATATCTCTGTATTTTTAATACTGGTACCTTATTAAATATGTTGGTAAGTATTTCCTCCTATTGTACTGTATGTGTATTATTTTCTGAAGAATTGGTATAGATTTTTAAATGCCTACTTACATGCCTAATTTTAATTCATCAGTCAAGAAATGCGGGCTCATCTGAGAAAGAGTGGTCACTTAAGTTTTGACCATATGGGAAAATACCCAGTATTTTTTACTGTCCCCTGCAAATGCGTAGAATGTCAAAATTTACCTGTAATGTTGCTGAATGATGAGTATCTTTTTGAGAGAAATGGACACACACGTTACATGTCATTGGGACAGAATGAACATTCACTATGCCCTGTTACATGGCATGTTTTACAATATTACAATAGTTATTCAAATCTTATATATAATAGTAATACTTTAAGAAGTTAGTGAAATCACGCTAGTGAATCTTTTAAAGAGTCATGATCGAAAACAAAAAATAAAAAAATACTAGTTAGTGAAATCGATGTATTTCCCATGTAGCTTGGGAAAGGAAAGAGATGAGAGTGGCCATATGCTAATCCAATGTACATTACTTTGAAACAAGTTAAGCTGTGAGAGACAAAGTCTTTTGTTTTATAGGAATAAAAATTGATGGTAAGGCTGTGTATATACTCTGTTCATACAGCATAATTTTTCTTCTGAATTTATAGAGGCACAGGTGCATGGATAATTCTTTTAAGGGCACATACAACATGGTATGAGGTCAAGAAAGCATGTGTTGTAATGAATGATCAGTGCAGTCACATGAAATAAAGAGAAGCTTTATGAATTTTGGTGCCTGTTTCTTATCACTTTTCTCTTGATCATAATTTTTACTTATAACTAGAACCCTTTACTTATACTGCCTTATATTCTTTCTCTATTATTAAGTTTATTGGTACAATTTAAATATACACAAAGATTTTACTCTTCATAGGGAATTTGTACCTGTATATGATATATCTTCATTTTTATTTTTCTTCCCAATCCTCTCCCTTCACTCTAACCTTTCTTCCTATCATTATTTACAAAACTTTATTTCCATTTAATTCTTCTTTTCTCTCTTTTCTTTGCTTTTTCCTTCCTTTCTTTTCCCCACATCTCCCTGTTTTCCCTTTACTTTTGAAAAATTTCTTCCTATTTCACAATATCTGCTGTACATGATGGTTATTTACACTTTCAGTTTCCCACACAAGACAGAGAATGTAATATTTACACATGTTTGATTTATTTACACATCTGTTTTATTTCACTTGAGAGTATAGTCTCAAGGTCTATTAATTTAGCTATAAATATCTCAAGTTTATCCTTCTTTATTGCTATGTAGTATTCCATTGTATGAAAAAAATTCATTTTTTTATGCATTCATTGGTTGATGGTCATTTATGTTGTTTCCAAATTTAGCTAACACAAACTATGCTGCTATAAATATGGGTGTGCATATCTTACCGAGGTTTGATAGTTTTAATTCTTTGGGGATGTTATGTATAGTTCTGCAAACATAAGCCAGAGCAATT
>NW_004955447.1:4118781-4139964 GCF_000276665.1 Chinchilla lanigera | reverse complement strand
ACAAAGAATTAAAAGCTCTCCACATTAAAAACTACAGTACCCTGAAAAAGTAGATTGAAGAAGACAACAATAAATGGAAAGAGATCCATTTCTCATGGGTAGAAAGAATCAAATAGTAAAATGGCTTCAATCCCAAATTTGTTATGCAAATTCAATGCAATCTCCATCAAAATATCATTAGCATACTTTATAGAACTAGAGAAAATTTCTAATATGTATTTGGAACCAGAAGATACCTAGAATAGCAAAGCAATTGTGGGCAACAAGGGCAAAACAGGGGTTCACCAAGATTTCTGATTTGAAATTATACTTCAGAGCTACTGTGATAAAAACGGTACCAATGGAACAGATTACAAGAAGCAGAAACATCTTCAAACACACTCAGCCATCTTATCATTGGCAAAGGGCCCAAACATCTTTACTGGAAGAAAGACTCTTTAATAAATGGTGGTGGTAAAACTGGCTTTCCACATGCCAAATATTAAAACTAGACCCATATTTATCACCACACACTGAACTAAGCTTGAAATGCATCAAAGATCTAAGTATTAGAACAGAAACATTAAATCTGCTGGAAGAGAGAATAGGTAGAACTCTTAAAGACATAGGTGTAGGCAAAGATTTCATGAACAAAACGGTGACTGCACAGGAAATACTACAAAGCATCAAGAATTTGAATCTCATCTTATTAAAACAATTTTAACAGCAAAAGAGATCACAAACAGAATGAAAGACACCCTCAGATTGGGAAAAACCTTAATCAGTCGTTCTTCAGACAAAGGACTGAACTAACGGACTAAATTCTATAAAGAATTTTTAAAAGATCAGAGCTCTCAAATTTAAAGATCCAATCCAAAAAAGGGCATCTGAGATGAATACGCACTTCTCAGAGAGGTACAAATGGCAACTAAATACATGAAAAAATGTTCAACATCACTGATCATTACAAAGGTGCCAATTAAACAACAGTTTGATTCCATCTGATTCCACAAAGAATGGCTGTTATAAAGAAATCAACCAATAACAAATGTTGATGGGGTTATGGGAAAAAAGGAACACATTTTCACTGTTGATGGAAGTGTATACTGGTGCAAGCACTGTGGAAATCAGTGTGGTGATTTCTCAAAAAACTAGGACTAGAGGTTCCGTTTGACCAGCTATTCCCCTTCTTGGTATCTTCCCAGAAGACGATATCAAGGATATACGCACATCCATGTTTATAGCAGCACAGTTTGTAATAGCTAGATCTTGGGAACAGCAAAAATGCCCATCAACTGAGAAATGGATAAAAATGATGTGTTTTTAAATATATAACAGAATACTACTCAGCCATAAGGAAGAATACATTTGAGACATTTATAGCTAAATGTATCTACTTTGAGACCATACTCTTAAATGAAATAAATTAAGCACACAAATGTAAATATCACATTATTCTCTGGTTTGAGAAACTGACAATGTAAGTAAAGAATCAAAATATATAATAGATATTGTAAAACAGGAAGTAATTATTTAAAAGGAAAGGGGAATTGGGAAGGGGTTTGAAGAGAAAAGAAAAAAATCAGAAAAAGTATAAAATGGAAACAAGGATTTGTAAATAAGGAAGGGAAGCGGGTTTGAAGAGAGGGGGAATGGAATGGGAAGAAAGAGGAACGAAGATATATCATGTACAAGTATAGATTCCCTATGATGAATGTGATCATTTTGCATATCTAAACAGAACCAACAAATTTAATTAGAATAAAAATATATCATCAGAAGGATCAGGAATGTACATACATCATTCGGCTTTTATAATGGTACAATATTCCCTTGTGCTTCTGTTAGAATTTCTAATGCCATCTGATTTTGAAAGACAGCTTGCCTCATGAATTGTCCTTCTTCATTTAGGAGAGCGAGACCAAATGAGGTCCCATTGAAGGCCTGGTGATTATAGGTAATCAAGGCTTTGATATGATGCATAACAGCTTCTAATCCTACAGAAGGGAAAAAGATAGAAGCCAGATGATCATAACAGTGAAACACATTTCTAGACTATCAATGTTGTAGATGGGACAAATTTTCAGGTTTTTAGTATTTTTGACACCCTGCCCTGTAACCATGCAAACACTAGTGTGCATCCCTTTATCCATCCAGGCGTAGCCAGTACCACAAATTGATTCCACAGACTAATGAGAGTCACTGTGAGCTTCCCATCTAACTCCAGGGGTATGAAACAACTGTGTTTCAAACCAGTCTTTGACCTATAAAGTTATGGTGTTTATACACTGTTCTAGGGGTGTCCATTGCAAGTATTTAGTAGAGTACAGAAGATGTAATTTTTACTGAAATATCAATGGCATTACCTGGAACAAAAGTCATCACTTGTAGCTCTTTTCGAATTTCTGAGGCTGACAGGGTAATAAACTTGTCTTTAAGACTAATCTGTCCTTTTATCAATGCCTCTTATAAATGATGTAAGAAGGCAAAGGATTTTCTTTTCCTTCTGTTGAGTGGTTGATAATTTAAGATAATTGAATGGTTTGGTTCTTGTCCTTCTGGAACCTTGAGGAATACATGTTTCAAGATGTCTTCTATTCATCTCTTCTATGGTTTGCAGGGAGCTTGTGTAGGGATTGCTTGGGCTCCAGTAAAAACTGGCTGTTCCCCAGGCTGCCTGTCCTCCGGCCTTCTAAAGAATTAACAATGTGATATTAATCTCCAAATACAATGGCAGTTTGCAATTCTGCTTACCTCTAATTAGAAGTCAATGTTTGATCTAAAAGTAACATTACATCTTTCCAGTATAGTTCATAGGCTTGAATAACTCCTCTAAAGACATCAGTGCATTTACCAGGGTAACCTGAAAGCTTTTCAGGTCTTGTTTGCTCTGTTTGAGGTCACTGAGAGAAAAGGACGCACGAACATGCGCATGTCCAAATAGGCCATTTAATCCTTGTAGGGGACGTCCTTGAGGGACTTAGACAAGATCATCTACGTGTGGATGTTGCCCAGTAGAGGCTTCAACTATGGTTAGCTTAAGAGCCTCACCCTTAGACTCTAAGAGTGAAGGGGGGATCTCAGATTCTAAAGGACAAGTGGGGTAAACTTTTGGCTCCATAACGGTGGATGGGGACTTGATTAAAGTTATCTTGGAAACCTCGTTCTCAGGGTCCAGAAGGCAAGTGAGGGAAGCCTCAGGCTCACTGATAAGAGCCAGCGGTGTCCCGTTTCCCCATGACTTGCATTTTCACTTTGAGTATCAATAAGGGTTATCTGCTAGTGAAAGGAATCTGAACATAAGGTAATTCTGATCCTTTTCCCTCTTTCTTACAGTGCAATTCTAGATGTGAAACAGTATCATATCAGTACTTCCCTCTCCATTCCATTTGGCTCTTGGGGGAATGCAGGCCATAGACAGGTGCAAAAGAATATGAAACTTTTCAGTCTGTGAGGGCTGAATATCCTCCAATGCTTAAGAATGAATTCCAAAGGAGGAAGAGGTTGTGACTTGCAACTGATCAAGTTACAATTGATCTCAGCTGTAATAACCATGTTTAAAAAAAGAAGCATTGCTCAGCATTAAACCACTCTTCTGTAGTTCTTTGAGATCCAGGCAAATAGATCAAAGGCCAGTACTTTTATCCTTCAAAACAGGTCACAGAAGAAAGCAAATGGCTTGGAGGAGTTTTGCCCTTGAAGAAGCCTCCAAAATACTTTTGTTATCTACTTAATCACCTATGCAAC
The DNA here is from genome assembly GCF_000276665.1 of Chinchilla lanigera. NCBI lineage: Eukaryota > Metazoa > Chordata > Mammalia > Rodentia > Chinchillidae > Chinchilla > Chinchilla lanigera. The sequence goes on along the minus strand of NW_004955447.1, from coordinate 4,136,238 downwards.
CAACCTTAGCAGCAAGACAAGGCCAAGCATCTTTTTTTTTTTTGGTTTTTCTCTGGTACCGGGAACCAAACTCACGACCTTGCGCTTGCCAGGCAGGCGCTTTTTGCCGCTGAGCTAAATCCCCAGCCCCAAGGCCAAGCATCTTCAAAGTGCATTTTAATCTCCAAGTCTGTGAAGCTCACAAGTTAAAATCATAGTCATCGCCTAGCAATGATAATTTATAAATTATTACAGGCATGCTCATTGGTTTTCTCATGCACATGAAAGAGAAAGGCTGGCTGAAATTTCTTTCTTTTACAGCATATGCAAGGCACAAATGTGTCAATTTTTCCACTGATAGCTACTCTTCTCTGTGAAAGGCAAACAGTTGTTTAAATTGCTCCATCTTAGTCTCCTAGAGCAAAGGTAGGTCTTTAATCCAGGAGAGTTGAAGTTAACTCCTGGTGAATTATAAAAAAACCTGGGATTTCTAATTTATTATTAGAGAGAAGAAAGTCTCGACCTGTAGCTTGACTCATAACGTAAGTTTTAAGAAAGGGCTCTAACAGCATTGCCTCTGGTCACTTTGGAACAGAGGTGGCCAGAAAATCCCTGAGAGTCACCGCTCACTCACTGAGGAGTGCAGGTCAGGGTGGTGGATAAGTGCAGATTTTTCTGCTGGTTACTCAGTCAGGCTTTTGGAACTCATCTTCTACTGAGGAACATTGGAGTATCTGCTGGAGAGTCACCCTGGCCATGACCCCTTAGTTCTTTCAGCTGTGACTGGTCCACCAACCAGAGATTTGTCTCCAAAAAGGAATCTAGTTGCCTTCTGGCCAACATTTAGCCCACCACTTAGAAGAAAAAGTATTTTTTTCTACACACATTAACGATGAAAATCAGGACTAGGTGGGAAGGAGGGGGTGTCAGGAGGTTGGAGATTCTCCCTTAAACTAAATGTTTTGGTTCCTTAAGTATGCTGCTTGCGGATATAGCTCTTTCTTTTCTTACCCAGAAGTCAGTTCTTTCCACAGGGTCTCAGATTCAGTCTCCCAAGGAATACCGTTGCCCAGAACACGAAGCTGGGACACGGCTGTTATGTGCGTTCTCCTAGATGGACAAAGTTCTGATGGCTCATCTGACGGAGAGATGAGGTATGCGTCCCTCATCTCAGATACTTCCCTATCTTCAGAGACAGGGAAGTAATAGTTTGGGAGGGTTGGGGCCATTTAGAGACGTTTTTCCTATCTTTCATGAAAGTATAAAGTGGCGGATGAAATCAGGGAAAAGTAAGTTCTCTCCTCGCTTGCTCACGGTGAGTTATGGAGACAACTGTCCTAAGAGTCGTCACTCTCAGCCTGGAAAGGCGAGAATGGAGAATCTCAAGAGGCACATTTGCCTCTTCACCAGTGGACGACCAGACCAGAAAGGAAACAGAGAGAACAGGTTCAAAACTTTCTCTAGAGTGTAGAAAAGGAATGAACCAGAATGTCAGTGAAACCTAACCCCCAAGCCTTAAGAAAGGCTGATGATATAGTATCTTTTTAAGTGATGGGAGGAGTCTTGTGCTTTATTGATAGGCATTTATATTTTCTAATGATAAAATAGATTTCATGAAAAGACACATTTTACGGCATATTCTAAATTTACGCTGTAGGTAGCACAAAGTCCACTAGATGGCGCTCTAACATTACTTTAAAAAAAAAAAACCCACCCAGCAGCCAAAACAAGTCAATACAGCATCTATAAAACAGGAATATAAGATCTTGCTAGTGAAAGTAAAATGGCTCATCAAAGAAATGTGTTCTTTCCATATTCTCAGCTTAAATTTACAACAAAAGACAAGAGACCAGCAACTGACGAAGAGAAAGCAAACAAGGGTGATAATTTTGATTACTTAACGTATTTCAGTGATCAAGAAACAAATGCAGTCTCTTACTTCCTGTTAGCCATGTATCTCAGTGAGACTTCCAAGAATGATACAGGGATGATATCAGAACCTCCAAACATGATATGAGTGAAATGTTATATCTCCAAACTTGTTAGATGCTTGATATGTCAAAGTCGTGTATTCTAAAAGTCAAAGAATGAATTCTAGGAACAAGAGAGGTTAAGAGTAGGAAGATATTGACAGGATAACTCCTGAGAGTCAGGAAGGGTCCCAAATGGGTAGTTGGGGATTCCACTCTATAGGGAAATTTTATAGAGCAAAACCTTCCTGGGTATAATGTGGTTTATAGCTATGATCAATCAATAAGATTAGAAGTCCAGCTATTTAGGTAATGTTGATACAACAGGGAAGCAAGTCACATAGGGAACTGGCATGGAAGGATCTAAGAACGTCTCAGGTAGGTGGTGGATCTGGGGTCTTGGGTGCCCACGAAGTGACTGATGCTACCTGGACTTTGTTAGCCAGGTGTATCACTCATCTCACCCCTTTAGCATATGTAAGTCGGGTCCTTTGTTGTTGTGTTGAGGCCTGACCTCCAACTGATGCATCTCCTCCCACAGCTGCAGTGAGTTTTCACCTTTTGTACTGACTCCTCTGAGGACCCAGCTCCATCTGACTGCGTAGAACATTTCTACCTAACTTAGTTATGTATAACACAGGGAGCTAAAATCTCTTTTAGATGCTTTACATGTAGTATTGCTACCAGCCAATTTGTGTGCTATATCTCCCAGTATTTCAGACATGTTTACAGAGGAACAACTTTCTCTTTTAGAGATAAACATAATCCTTTGTTTCTCCTGTGAGGAACTGTAATTCCCTGTGACGAGGTATGGGCACTACTGCTAGTTTGTGTATTTGATCTCCAAGGATGGCACCGCTTGGGGCAGGTTTGTATAAGATGTCTGTTAAAGTTCTTTTGCAGCTATGGATGATAGAAGAAACACGTGATTAACTTTCAGGTTTTATGTAAGTAATAACTGTATTATCTTGTCTAGCGGCAGCTTTTAAATCATTGAAAAGGATTCCAAAAGAAAGAAGAAAACCTCAAAAGAAGTCGTGTTATAAACTGGAAAAGGAACCTTAAGTGTGGTAGCAAGAAAGTAGCAAGATTAGTCGCATAAATTACTTAGAGGGGTTAAAATGTTTTACATACGTGGCTTGGCAGGGTGGTTGGCATTTTGTTTATCAGAATGAAGCTTGCGGTTGTGCACTGGCTCACAGGTGTGTGGGGCTGTTGCTCTTCCTTGTAGTGTAGTGTCTCAGGCAATTTGAGTTTTACCTTGGAGAGGAGAATCTGTACTGTGCGGTGGAGGGGTGTACCCCGTGCACCAGCGTGCCATGCCGTGCTCTGCCCTTGCTGTGCTGGCATAGGCAGCTCCTGCTGACCCCAAACACAGTGTCAGTAGAAGAACTAAAAAAGTGGATTTTAAAGTAAAATAAGATGATTGATTTGATGGGGGAGGGGAAAGGGAAAGAGAAAGTAATTATTACTCGGGACCAGTAGATAGCATTTGGAAGGGGAATACTTGTGGATTTTGTGTCTGCAGTTCCTTTTTATCAGATCTCTTCTTCCTAGGTGGCCTCCTGAAATCTGACTGGCTCCTTGGCTCTCTTTGGTCCTGCTCTGCATTTGTTCTGCCTTATGACCTTTCCCTGTCCATTGTCTTGGGACGAGACTATGGGTGGGGAGTTTATGGACAAGTAACTTAGCTTTCAGACTTGAGTAAAGGAAAAGTTGATGATTCGTATGTTAATAAAACTATCTGAGAACTCCTCACACTTAGTTTCTTTGCCTTTGCTTTCTAATTGCTTGAGTCTAATCTGCAGAGGCAGAAGCCACCTCTAGTAAAGCACCTCTACCCACCCTTAGTAAGTCTCTCCATTGATTTCTACCAAAGCTCAACGAGGCCTTAATAATCTTTTCCCTACCTGTGTGATCCCTGTCTACTTTTTGTAACTTTTTGTAACTTCATAGTAGAAGTGATCGTAATGGTTGTATAAATTCCTTCCACTTAGGTGTGTCAGTTCTGGAGAGCAGCCTCTGTTTAGGTCTTGATTAGGACCTAGGCACTAGGGTAACTTATGGCTGATTATTGTTAGTACCTGGGAGTGGAAGAACATTAATTCCACGTCGGGCCTTGCCGGAGCATGCCCCGAGAGAAACCCTCCTGCTGCCAGCAGCGCACCACTGACAGTGGCTCGGCCTCTCCAGACAAGAAGTGAGGGGAATAAAGCTGCTCAGGACTGGACCGGAAGCTTCCTGGCGCCAGTTCTGTCTACACCTGCGCTGCCTGTCTGTGCAGCTTTGCCTTCAAACACTTCATCCAAACTCTCAAACTGTGATGCCCAAAGCTTCAAATGCACTAGATTCTCCTTCAGATATTCACGGATGGCTCTCTGACGTCAGCCTGCCTATATGTAAGTGGAGTAAAATCTGTTCTTTCACAATCTCAGGCTCCAGGTGCTACCTCACACCGCCATTAACTAACACGTATTCTTGGAGGGTTTCTTCCATTTTTCCCAGATGGGCTACTTGCTGACGGAGCCGGGAGAGTTCAGTGTCAGTAGGTCAGTCACTAAAAAGGGGCTCCCATAAAGCATCTCAGATGGGCTGAGGTTAAGCTTGCTCTTGGCGGCCATTTGAAGTGTCATTACCCAAGTCTGTTGAGGACAAAACCAGAGTTTAATTTGAGGCTAGCCACCCTCACTTCCCTTGCCAATCTGGAAGCGGCGCAATGGCCAACTTTGTTTCACCTTGTATACATTTTGGTTTCCATTGGCAACAGATTGGGATGTTACATTCGCTGACCCCGGTGGGCATATGGTGTTTCTCTCAGCCTGTTGGACCCCAGGTCAGTTGCAGGTCGCATGTCTAACCATGATAGGTGTTTCCCCATTATATTCCATTTATCTCCTTTTTTACAACCTATGCATTCCTTTAGGGTTACAATGTTTACCTAGGGCCAGGAGATGGAACTGCCCAGGCAGGGTCACGGAGGGTCACCTAGGCCTAGGCACCCCCTTATCTTGGGGAGACATTCCTGGGCAGTGTTGATCTGGGGAATTAGCTCTCACACTGTCCCAGGAGGCTTCCCAAGGCACCATGTAGGCTTTTACCTAAACTATTTTATCTAAAATAATATGCTAAGATTCATTGCCCCCTACAATGGGTGACATTATCCTTCTCTGGAAACAAGGGCAGTCATTTTGCCAACGCCATTGGCCTTTCTCTGTGTTCTGACAGCCTCAATGTAAGTTGGTGTCTGAGGCCATTCCTTTTCCAGTGCCCCAATTATTTGCCCCTGAAGCCCTCTGACTTGTTCCGTTTCCCTTAGCACTGTAGGCTTTGCCCTAAACTTCATTAAACAAGGCAAGTGTGGATTAGCCTCTCTCATTTGTCCTCTACTTTATGATGGTTGTTAAATACCAAATAAGCTACCTCTACTAATTGAGTCACTTCAGTTTGTGGGAGCAGTTGGACTTTCTGGTGTTTTCTCCTAATACCTGGATCTATAATAAAATACTATTGTACAATAATTTGACCTTCTCTAGACTCAGAGTCGAAATTAGTTTAAGTGAAAAAGAGACTTGTCAATAAGATATTAAAACAGTGAATGAGGTGTGATGCATCAGGTGTACCCTAAAAATCCCTAAAATGGGTTTTTCAAGTAGGAGTTGTGAGAAACCTAAAAGGCCTACTCCTGAGTCTGTCGCTGACTCATTAGCATGGACCAGACAGGGCATCTCTTGAAGGTTCCCAACACTTCCAGCCACAGGCAGATGGCCTGGTAAGGTCAAATTCCTTGGGATTTGGTCATAGCAGACTTAAGCAGCCTTTCATTGGGAAGTTCCTGCATAGAAACCTGATGGGAAGTCCTCTAGGTTATCTATAACTGAGTTAGTCATTTATCAATGTCTTATCTGATGAAGCTGAGCGCCTTGGGCCTGGACATTTCCAGCCCTGTGTGGGTGCATGCCACTTTCGCTACTGAACCCTAAAATTTCTCCTATGTTCACAAAGAGTCCAGAAGAGGGGTGCTGTATTGGCTGGATATCTCTTTGTTAACTCTAAAACTATCTATCATCCTCTCTAGGGAGGGATAGCAATCCTTTGCTCAACAGAGCCCCCAAACCCAGGCAATTCCCCACAGATCTTGTCTTCAGCACCGTATGGCTGAGAAATGGGCACTTCCACAGACAGTATCCCACTACTTGGCAGTCTAAGGACAGGCAACAAGACATTACTACAGAAAAAACCTCATCTTACTTGTTCAAGCCGCAGAGCACACACATCCGGTGACAAAATCTTCAAATAAAAGGCAGATATGATGTAAATCCCATCAACAAGTAACAGTTTACATATCTTTTCAGGTGAGTACATAAATTTAAAATTACTGTCATCGCAACAAAAACAAAACCAAGTAAAAGAGACTGAAAAAAACCTGGCCTTAGAGATCTCAGTAGGATAACACTGCCAAGTCTGCAGTAGAGTTTGTGTTGGATTTGAGGCTGATTCAGCCCTGACCTCCAGAAGCCAGACCTCAGCCAGTACATTCTGCACGTCCCTTAGCGGTCTCTTTCATACCCTGTTTCTCTCAGCATCTCTCTCCTTATTGCTGTGTTGCTTTCAGTCAGAGACAGGGGGATGTTCCCAGCCCCACGCACCATTGGCTCCTCCTGGTCCTTGTTCAGCCTTTTCTGTTCCTCTTCTACTGACAAGTCTCTGTCCTCTCTGGCCATTTGTTGCAGGGTGGTGTGGGATGCTTTGCTTCTGCCTTTACTATTCGAGGCTGCTCAGTCCCAATTCGTACTCCTCTCCCGAAGGGAAAGGGCTACCTTCTGACTCATTGCTTTACGATGTCCATCACCACCCACCTCTTCTGTAGTGTGTAACTTTATCAGCAAGGTGGTGGGGGTGCTGGGGTGCCTTTCTGCTCCTGCTTCTGGGGCAGGGACAGCCCTAGGCTGCAAAGTTCCATGGTGCAAGGCTGTTTAATTACCCACACCCCTCTAACCACAGGTCATAGGGGAAGAGTTAGCTATTCCATTTCCTGCACGCCCCTGTAGTCTTTAACCTTGTTCCTAGAGGTTCCAGCTAGCTCTCTGGTGCACAAAGTGAAAGGAAAGAAAAGATAAGAAAAGGAAAAGAATAAAATAAAAAAAGGAGAACTGGTTGATCTTCAGGGAGGGAGCAGTTAACTCCTATGTGTCTGTGGAATTTACTGCTGGGCTGCAGTGTCTATTTGTAGGGAGGCTGAAAAGTCAGGGGACCTTGTATACCAAGTCTATCCTGTATGGCTTGATTTAGCTACACTTTTGGGTTTTTTTTTTACAGAAAATAGATGGAAGTCTCACTCTTGATGGTATAAGTAAGTAAGAGGGAGAGGAGAAGGGCCCCCATGACTGCAGCACATTTATTTATACACAGGGGAGGTTGAATGTCACATGAAACCCCTCCACCTAATAGTTTATCCCTGGCGCTTGCCTTGGGTATGCTTGCCTTGGGTACGCTTGCCTTGAGTATGCTTGCTTTGGGTACGCAGTGTTCTTGAGACTGGAGCAGCTTACTCATGTGACTTGGCTCAGGTCCTGTCTGTTCTTGAGGCTGGCCTTCCTCTGGCCTGCCTATAGACTTACTATTTTATTCTGTCCACTATTTTTCTTCTTTTGAGATTCCAAGCATGGTGGGCAGTTGTCCCAATCTAGTGACCCACCCACAGCTGGGTGGACTGGCTGACCATTTTATTAATTCTTTTATCTATGTTTTGCTTGATCTGTGAGTCTCTTGTTTCAGACTGATTTTGGCTTCAGGGTGTATGTCCTCCCCCTTCTTCTAACTACCTGTGTTTTTAGTTTAATTGCTCTAAGAAGATCTGAATGAGTTTTCTCCTCTGTTCAGCTATGTTGTCTCTCTTAAAATTTTTAAATATTTAAGACATATTTTATGACGTAAAATAGGAAATATTTTGTAGAATTTTCCCTGAGCTTCTAGACAGTACCTTTTGCTGTGTGTCATGGAATATTCTTTGTATATCCTTTTTTTTTTTCTTTTTTTTTTTTTTTTGTCTTTTCGAGACAGGGTCTTGCTATGCCCTTCAGGCTGAACTTGAGCTCACTTTGTAGCCCAGACTGGTCTTGAACTTGCAATGATCCTGCTGCCTCAGCCTCCTGAGTGCTGGGATTACAGGTGTGCTCTTACATCAATTTGATCTACAGTGTAGTTTTTACAATTTAGTTCTAATGTGATCCTCAAAGCTTCATGTACGTGGAAGGTGATTGGATTGTGGGGACAGAAAACCTGGCCTGCTACTGAGAGGTAGAGTCTTGTCTGAGGAGAGGGCTTACTGGGGTGTGGTCTGAAGGTTTCATCTCCCTGCGCAGTTCCTTCCTTTTCTCTGGTTTATCTGCCAGGTTGTGCATAGATTTCCTTCACTACGGCCCTTTGCCATACCATGCTGATTCAGAGCCAGTCAACTTTGGACAGAAATGTGAGCCAAAATAAACTCTTTTTAAAGTTGTACATGTGAGGTATTTGGTCATAGTGACAAGGAAAGTAACTAAGAGAGTAGATCAAGCTTGCTGTTTCCTTCCTTTCCTCTTCCTCCTTCATCTTCTCCTCTTTCTCTGTCTTATTCTTTTGGCCTGGATAATCTATCTGTAAGACTGGAGATTTGGTGTACTGACATCACCCATTGTTATAGAATTAGGATTATCTACTTTTTTTGTCAAAGGGTGCTTATTTTATTTATTTATTTATTTATTTATTTATTTATTTATTTATTTGAGACAGGGTTTTGCTGTGTAGTTCAGGATGGACTGGAACTCACTATGTAGCCCAGGTTTGCCTCAAACTCATGGCAATCTTCCTGCCTCCACCTTGTGAGTGCTAGGATTACAGGCAGGTGCCATCACTCTTGGCTTATTTTAATTTTTAAAGGTATTGGTGCACTGAAATTTGGTGCTTAATATTTACAATTACTATATCTTCTTGGTGGACTTTTTTTTTTGCTACTACTATGTAGTAACATTCATTATTTCTTTTAATTTCAGCTTGAAGTCTGTTCTATGGAGTAGAAGTATTGCTAATCATTCTTTTTTAAAATTTTATTTGTACTAAATATTGTTTTTCAACAGTTTTCTTACAGTATGTGCTGGACAATTTGTCCTAGAAAGGTATGTTTCTTGTCTGAAACATTTAGCTATCATTTACACTCGGGATTATTAGAACAATACATGCATTGTCATTTTTTTGTATTTCTATTATTTTATTCATTTATGATTCTCCCTTGTTTGCGTACTTTTATCTTTTAATTTTGATTAAGATATATCAAACAAATAATTCATAGTGTTTGGTTGTTTATTCAACTCCACTGAGGCAGTATCTCTGACCCCTAAATCCATCCAAGGTTTTGCCTGGCTCCCACGCTTATGGGAGAGGGGTGGCAGTACCCATTAAGAGAATATTTCAATCACATTATTTCTCCACAAAGAATTTCAAACCCTGAAGCAAGATGTCTCACTAGTTGTCTGCTGAACCATACTGTACAACATATGAACTAAACAGGAAGAAAAGCAGTTATTTCCATGCAGAGCAGGAGACAGAATGACAGAGCGCATGGGGATGTGACATAGACACCGAGGAACACTGAAGTCACTTTGGTTATATGAAAGAGGAAACTAAGCACACAGCATCTGTCCTCTCACATCTGTGAAAACAGCTGATTTGGTGGTGAAGAGTAAGCAGAGGTCTCAGACACTTCCACTCATGCTGTGGGTATCAGCTATTACAATGTTAGAGAAGCCTGCATGTCCTCTGAATCATGAGCCCAATCTGGGTAAGTGGTAGTTTATCACACTGCTTCATTACTCCAAGGAATGGGCTGAGGCAAAATCCTGGTCTCTTTGGCCAAAGCCCTGATGATCAAAACCACTTCAGGCTCTGTGTAGATGGGTGTTGTGAAATATCTGGGCACATGGCCAATCTGGTCGTAGGACATGATGTTGTTGACCTGCCCAGATGGCCTTGGGTAGTGCCTCAGCAGCTCTCCCAAGTGGTGCAGCTGGAAGAGGATCCTGGAATCATTTGAACATCTCATTCCATCTTATAGCTTCCCAGGAATCAGCCAGGAATTTCTACCAATAATCAGCAGGTTCAGGACCCACATAGACAGCCCTACCCAGCTACCCTAAGCACTGGAAAATGAAGAGGCAACCCACCTTGAGTGACTGCTCACAGTGTGCCTGTGAAGCAAAGAAACGGCCCTGCCTACACATCCTGGCTCTCAGGAAGAAGCCAAGAAGGCTAAGCATGCTAAAACTCTCAGGCATCATGCAGGAGGGTTTTCCAAGTCTTCTCTGGTCCCAAGAAGAAATTGAGCAGCCCATTGTCAGGTGCTCTGCCTGCAAAGACTCTGAGAAATCAAAAAGAGAAAGGACTCTTTCCTACATTATCAACCCTAGGAAACAACTTGGAAGCCTGCTTTGGACAGGTTGAAATCTTGGACATAATTTTGGTGGGTTTTGAACAACAGCTGCTTGTTTTCCTGGGCATAACTCTGCACTCGAGTTTCTGGTAACCCTAATGCATTAATAGTACTACTCCCATGCACGCATGAACACATGTAGCTACATGAACTGATGTGCTGCGATATTTTCACTTGAACTTATTTTGGCATGCATCTAGCCAACCCTTACACCACACAAAATTTAGCCATGTAAACTCACAGACCCAACAGCTGTAAACTGGTGCAACACAACCTGAACTCTCAGAAGAGAACTTCATCGCATATAGCAGTGCATTCACATGATTCGCACAGCCTAAGCAACAGAGACATCCACAGACATCACATATGCTGATTACACTTGAAGAAGCTGAAGTGACCACTACCCTAAATCAGAGACCTTAGGAAACAATGCAGCCTATGGAAACAGAGGTTGTGGGGAAACCACCCTATGCAGTTATTCGAGGAAATTATTCTTTCTTATCCACAGATAGCAATGCAGGGACTCCAGAAGCATGAAAAGACCAGTTACCATGGCAACTAAAATTGGACAAGAATATTTTTCTAGACACAGAGTTTAAAGAAAAATTAAGGTATATAAGCTTTAAATGGAAAACAAAATACTTGTAAAGAGACTTAATGATACAGAAGGAATTAATGACAAGAAAGTTGATAAAACTGGAAAAAAATTCATGCTTTGAATAATAAATTCAGCGAAGAGATAGAGATATAGAGAAAATAAAATAAATGCCCAAACCCAAGTAGAAATCTTATTGCTAAAATATGTAATAAATGAAAAATTAATAACAAAGCAAAATGAAGTAGGGAGAATGAAGAATTACAGAGCTTGAAAATATGCTATTTAATAAGTTCCAAATAGATCAGAGAAAAGAAAAATAATTATTATTGTCTTTTTGAGATGAAGTTTCATTGTACATTTCAGGCTAGTCTTGTACGCACTTTGTAACCCAGGCTGGCCTTGAACTGATAGTGTACAATATTTAACTTACTACATACAGTTATATACAGTATTTAAGAATGCCTATTGTATTAACAACAGAATTTCAGGTAGAAAACTTTGTTAAAGGTGATACTAGAATGATATATATACACACCTGCAAATATCAAATATCTATCAGATGCTATAGCTCTCAGAACTATTCCTCAGAAATTACTGGTAAACAATGTCTTTCCCCAACTACCAGAGTCTTAGCCTAGCCCCCACCCTTCTTTAATGAGTGTACAACAAATGCTTAAATAAAAAGTGACACTGAGTGTGGTTTTGGGGGAATCCAGGAAGGTCAGAACTCTGGAAGTAAAGACAGTATGAGAATAAATGAAAGGACTCTTCCAAATCACTGTATTTATTGGGTTTTCACAGGTTCTAGGGATGTGGTAGCCGAGGTCACCTAGAGGAAAAAGCCCAGGAAGATGCTCAGGGCCTCGAAAATAAAGACAGTAGATCTTGTCAGTTAAGAGAACTGTTTGATCTCTAAGGTTCACAGTTTTAATTCTCTGGAATAGAGTGTCAGCAGCCACGTCCTTGGTTGCCTCAGCTGCGGTCTTATTTTTACCTTAGAGCATTGTGAATATGCACTTTTCCAACACAGCCAGAGGTCTCTTCGTGATCATCAGTTTAACCTTCCACAGCCTGGTCTGTGACACTGAGCAAGGAAAATTGAAGCAATTTTTTTATTATCAAGGTGTTTCTACAAGAAATGTTTGAGTCTTGTACTAGAAGTAACAGGACTCTATCCATCATGAAAACACACAAGAATACAAGTTCAAGAGCAAGCACATAGAGAAAATAATCACAGTGCACCAGCACAATATACACCAAGCCAAAGAGATGAACAATAAGTGGAAACACAAATGATACAGAAAAAATAACAAAGTTATATGAGTATATATTTATTTCTACAAATAAACTTGAATGAAAAGATTTGATTTTCAAGAAGACTTACAAAACGTGAATAGATTAGAAAAAAAGACCACACAAGGATTCTACACAGGAACCTAACCTCTGCCACAGTGACACACATATATTGAAGTGAAGGGATGGGGAAAGACAGACAAGCAATGACTAAGCTTATGTAAATATATAGAATTACACTGTCATGCAAAATGTTTAAATTTTGTGTAAAGGTAATTTTCTACATATACTCCTCCCAACATTGTACATTTGTACCCTGATACACTGCAAGTTCTCTCTGGAGAGATATTGATTTGCTTAATTTCTATTTCACTAAGCTATCACTTCCTTTTGACATCTTTCAGAATTAACTATTGGTTAACTTTATTTCCATGAAAAGTTTCTTCACATTCTTTATGTACTTTTACAGTGAACTGCTTTGCCTTATTGCTTGGTAACTTGCACTCATGCTCAGGACACAATGATGTCAGTCCTCTGTTACATAATTGGCATTATAGACATGATAATAATTATTTTTCCCTTGGATATATGATTTAATATTTCTATGTGCTATTGCATTATATTAGTTTAAGATTTCATGCAAAAGCTATCAAATATCTGCATGAGTTCTTTGGAAATATCTGTTATATCTATTGCTGAAATTCCCCTAGCAACAATTTTACTTATTTTTAACTTATTTTTAAAGCAAATTTATGGTTTAAACAGGAGGGTACTTCCATTGCTTGGATGATGGTTTTCTTATCTATAAAGACAGAAAGGACCCTTATTTTACAAAGTGCCTCCATGGTGGGTAGCACTCACTATTGTCTTGCTTCTTCCCGTGATTTGATGTATATGTTTTCTATAAAGTTGGAGAAATTTTGCATTCTTTCAGGTATTACTCATGTTGTTAAGCCAAGGTGCTTCTAGCTTTCAAATGTTATAGGCATTCCCTTATTTCCAGTCATGCTGAAAGGTTTAATGTATACAACAGGACCCCGCTGCCGTTACAGTCTGTGTCTCTGCCCTCTGTGTACCTGGTGTAGACAGGAGATTCTGACTCAAAAGGCCCATGAACTGCTAACACTAGGGTTCATATTTGGGCCCTCCCTGTGCATTCCCTGTGCCACCTCAGGTACTACAGCATGCAGTCCATGAAGTGTTGGCACTGTGGTTAGTGTCCAGGCTTTATGTGTGCCCTGACCTACTGGAGGTCACAGAAACAGATAGTCTGTGATCACTGCCAGTGCGGCCCATGTCTGGCTCATGTGTATTCCCTGAGCTGCCTGAAGACATGGAATCTGGGGGTCCCTGAACTGTTGACCCTGCACTTTGTGTCTGGACTCTGCCAGTGCACTGAACTGCCTGAGAACACAGGACCATAGGTCTGTGATTATGCCACCAGTGCAGCCCACTTCTTGGTCATACTTGTGCCCTGAACTTGGAGGGGACACTGGATCAGATGGTCTCCCATCAGCTGATATCACAGTTCATGTCTGAGACCTTGGAGAATTAGGAACACCTTACCGTCTGCAAGAAGACCCCAGACTAAGCAGTGCATCTCAGCAGACACAAAGGGGCAAGCTTGACGACAAGGAATACTAGGGACACTAGTGATCTTTGCTGAGCTGCCAGGGAAGAGGGAGACTGAGCATTCTTCCTCTGGCATCAAATATGACAAGACAAAGGAATAAAATGCAATCTCAGAACTCTGCCCCACTCAGAACAAGTCCAGGAGACATCGACATAGGAGAGTTTGGTGAAAACACACCTGAAATTGCTGAAATGATTACAATGGAAGTAAAGAAACAACTCCATCAAGCTGTAGAAGACATCAGATCAGAAATAATCTCCCAGGCCAAAAATTAAATGACAATAATAATGAAAGAATTGCTCAGCACATCTATAGAAGAAATATATATATAAAAAAGATGAGCATCGGCAACTGATGGAAACATTAAATGAACAATATAAGAATGAACTAGAACACATGAAAAAGATTCAGAGATATCCAGGAAATCAAAACTTCCATTGAAAGCTGGCAAAACTGTTTGACTGTAGCCAAAGTTAGAATTTCAGATCTTGAAGACATCACAGCAGTGAGCGATCATGAAAGAAAGAATCTCTTAAAATCAACAAGGAACCAGGAAAACTCACCTCAACAGTTGCAAGATGAGGCAAAGAGAAATAGTGTAAAACTAATAGGAGTCAATGAAACAGCAGGAGGCAACACAAAAGACATAAAAAGAATAATTGCAGAAATAATAGCAGAAAATTTCCCAATAATGCAAACAGAATCTGTTACACAGGTAAATTAGACATCTAGAACTACAGCTAGTCATCAACAAAATAAAATTACACTTGGACATATAATAATCAAGATCCCAGATATCCAGCAAAAGAACAGAATATTAAAAGCTGCTAGAGAAAAGAAGCAGATCATCTATAAAGGAAAAGCCATCAGAATCATGGCAGACTTCTCAACACAAAAAATCCAATCGAGAAGAGCTTGGAGTGATGTATTACACATCCTGAGACAAAACAGCTTCCAACCAAGATTGATATATCGTGCCAAACTATCTTGAAAATTTAATGGAGAAATAAAATATTTCCATGACAAGGAACATCTGAAGAACTTCATGAGTGCCAAACCATCCTTACAAAGAGTACTAAAAGATGTTCTAGAGAGAGAAAAAATGATCACAATTTCAAGAACAACAATAGAAAGAAATCCTTAAAGAAAGCAAGCAATTGAACCCATAGAAAAAGTAGGAAGCCAACTGCAAGTAAATAACATGACAATGATAAGCCAACACACATCAGTTATAACCATTAATGTAAATGACCTCAGTTCACCAGTCAAAAGAAACAGACTTGCAGAGTGAATTAAGAAACAAAACCCAACAATATGCTGTACACAGGAAACACATTTTACTCAAAAGGAAATCCGTAGACTGAAAGTAAAAGGGTGGGAAACAATTCTCCATGCAACAGGCACTCAGAAAAAAGGAGATGTAGCTATTATGTTTGCAGACAATGTAAACATCAAACCGAGAACAATGAAAACAGATAAGGAAGGTCACTACATACTTGTTAGAAGAAAACTGCAAGAGGATGAGATAACAGTCATAAACTTGTATGCACCAAATATTGGAGCACCAAACTATATAAGATAAATCTTAACAGACATAAAAGCTCAAATAATTAATGACACTATTGTAATAGGGGACCTCAATACCCCATTGACACAAAAAGACAGATTAGCAAAGAAATAACAGATCTGAACCAAATCTGCCAAGAAATGGACTCAGTAGATGTATACAGACTGTTCCATCCCACAATATCAGAATATACATTTTTCTAAGCTGCACATGGGATTTTCTCTAAAATAGACTACATTCTAGCCCATAGAACATACCTACCTAAATGCAAAAGAATTAAAATTATCCCATGCATATTCTCTTACCACAATGCAATGAAATTGGAAATTAATGACAAAAGGAACTGCAAAAGCTCCATAAACACTTGGAAATTAAGCAACCATCTCCAAACAACCAACTGGTAATAGAAGAAACTAAAGAAGCAATTTAAAAATACCTATAAATAAAGGAAAATGTAAATACAACTTACTAGAATCTGTGGGATGCAATGAAATCAGTCCTCAAAGGGAAATTTATAGCAGTGAACTCACATGCAAGGAAAACAGAAAGAGAACAAATAACTAGCATAATGCTGTACCTCAAACTTTTAGAGAAAGAAGAAGAAGTCAAGCCCTAAGCCCAGACAAGGGAGGAGATTATAAAGATTGGGAGAGAAATTAATGCAATTGAGATGAAGAAAACCCTCCAAATAATAAATGAATCAAAGAGTTGGTTCTTTGAAAGAGTAAATAAAATTGATAAAGCCCTAGTCAATCTTATCAAACAAAGAAAGGAAAAAACTCATATTCATGCAGTAAGGAACGAAAATGGTGAAATCACTAAAGATCCTACAGAAATTCAAATGATCATTAAAACCTACTTTGAAAATGTTTACTCCCATAGGATAGAAAAGTCAGAAGAAATGGACAGATTCCTAGATATGTACGAATTTTGACTGTTGAATCAAGAAGATATAAAAATCCTGAACAACCCACTATCATTTAATGAATTTGAAAATAGGATTAAAAATTTATCATCAAAGAAAAGCCCAGGGCTGGGGATTTAGTTCAGCGGCAAAAGCGCCTGCCTGGCAAGCGCAAGGTCGTGAGTTCGGTTCCTGGTACCAGAGAAAAGCCAAAAAAACAAAAACAAAAACAAAAACAAAACCAAAACAACAACAACAACAAAAAAAAAAACAAAGAAAAGCCCAGGCCCTGATGCATTCACAGCAGAATTTCACAAGAATTTCAGAGAAGATTAATATCAACACTCTGTAAACTCTTCAATGAAGTTGAAAAGGAATAAATTCTCCCTAACTCATTTCTGGAGGCAAGTATCGTTCTGATACCAAAAGCAGAGAAAGACCCACTCAAGAAAGAGAACTACCGACCAATCTCCCTAATGAATATACATGCAAATATACTCAATAAACTACTAGCAAAGAGAGTGCAGCAAATCATCAAGAAAATCATACACCATGACCAACTCAGATTCATTCCAGGAATGCAGGGATAGTACAATATTCACAAATCAATTAATGTTTTACACCATACCAATAGAGCCAAAGACAAAAACCACATGATTATCACAATAAATGCAGGAAAAGCTTTTGACAGTGTTCAACATGCATTCATGATAAAAACCCTACAGAAACTAGGAATGTCTATTTTTAAGGTTTTTACCTCAGGCTGATCAAAACCATCTATGACAAACCAACAGCCAACATCATACTACCTGGATAAAAACTTAAAGCTTTCAGTTTAAAATTAGGAACAAGGATATCCACTGTCACCACTCCTATTCAACATAGTTCTGGAGGTATTAGCCAGAGCAATTAGACAAGAGAGAGAAATAATGAATAAGAATAGGAAAGGAAGAAGTTAAATTATCATTATTTACAAGACCACCAAACTGCACCAGAAGACTCCTTGAATTAATCAACAAATTCAATAGCATAGCTGGACACAAAGTCAG
>NW_004955447.1:4116195-4116965 GCF_000276665.1 Chinchilla lanigera | reverse complement strand
CATTAAGAAATCAACCAATATTCAAATTCTGGCAAGGCTGTGGAGAAATAGGATCTCTTTTGCACTGCTGGTGGGAATTCAGACTGGTGAAACTACTGTGGAAATCAGCTTGGAGAGTCCTCAGCAAACTAGATCTAGAGGTCCCATCCAACCCATCTATTCCCCTTCTGGGTAGTTTCCCAGAAGATCTGAAAACATCACAGTGATATATGTGCTCCCATGTTTATAGCAACACAATTTGTAATCGCTAAATTGTGGAAGCAACCCAAATGTCTATCCACTGAGCAATGGATAAAAGAAATTGTGGTGTTTTTATATAATGGAATATAATTTGGCTATAAAGAAAGATAAACTCGAGGCTTTTATGGGTAAATGGTTACAACTAGAGACCTTACTCATAAGTGAAATAAACCAGACCTACACATATAAGCAATGTATTGTCTCACTAGTGTAAGAATCTGAAAGAGTGAATAAAAATTAGGAGGTATGATAGACACTGTGAAATGAAAGGAAACTGCTCAAAAATAAAGAGTAACTGGGATGAGGGAAAAATAAAAAGAAAGAAGGGAAATTATGTATGTATATACAGGATAGCTAACATAGTTGTACTACTGACTCTAAAACTTTACTGAAAGGAACAGTTAATGATTATTTGATTAACTTTGCATTTCTCTATTTGTCTTCCTGAGAAACCACTTTGAAGATATCAATATGTAATACAGCAACCGTTGTTAATTTCTTACCCCTTTGTCTGTAATTCAATATTGCTT
>NW_004955447.1:4095278-4115410 GCF_000276665.1 Chinchilla lanigera | reverse complement strand
CTTTCTTCCTTTCTTCCTTCCTTTCTTCCTTTCTTCCTTCCTTTCTTCCTTTCTTCCTTTTTTCCTTTCTCCCTCTCTCTCCCTCTCCCTCTCTCTTTCTCTCTCTCTCTCTCTCTTTCTTTCTTTCTTCTTCTCTTTCTTCTTTTTCATGCTGTGCACCATAACACCTGACAGGAGTTTGGAGCTCACGTCAGGAGTCTCCAATAATATAAAATAATACTACCTATTTGAAAAAAATTTTACAAGTATGTTGAATATCCAAACCTATCTGTAAAGTAGTAAATGATCACTTTTCTCATTTGGAAACACACGGATATATACTGTTGGGGGAAAATGAAATATAATTATGTCCTGTGGCATTGTAGGTTCTCTGTCTCCACAGCATATAAATGAGGGCTGATATCTCCTATAAATATTTTAAATGAGAGTGCTATCAATCAAGTTTCTCTTGCTCATGAGGAATAGAAAATATACTAGTGGAAACAGATTTCCAAATTACTCAGTATTACAGTAATCAGACTACATTGACTATATCCCTAAATATATACACTTTCAATGGGATAAAAAGTTCAACTGGGAGCGACAATAATATATGATATGTATGACAGTCTGCAAACACGGCTGCATAAAGATGAAAAAGATTACTTGGAGACAAGACTGCTTCAGTCTGAGAAGCCCAGAGCATCTGCATCTATCTCTGTGTGAGAACCTCAGGGAAACAGCAACAGCCTGAGATCTTTGTAGTTGTGCATTTGTATGTCAAGGACAAGACAACAAAGGCGTGGATTAAAAGTGCAAGGTCACAGATAAAATTTCAGATATATTTCAGATAAAACTGACCACAGTGAAATAAAATTTTAATGTACAACCCACCCCCAAATACATAGGTTTTGGGGATATTTTTCAGGGCATTGGACTGAAGAGACTATAAATGACTCAAAAGTATAAACTAGTTTTTATCTGAGCATATAATCACTCTGAAAGCAAGTAAAATTGAAAGGCATATACAACCAAGTATGCAAACAAGGAATCACTGCCACCATTAGTTAGCTTATGAATAAATTCCATGAAGAAATACTTGGAGATCTTGTAGAGATTGACATTTGCTTATAACCTAAAGCAGATGTAGACCTTAATAGTAGATTCCAACACCTACCATTTCTGTTGAAAGCAAAGTGATAAAATAATAAACAGTGCTTTACTAAATAAAGGTAAAATTTATTTACAGTAAATAATAAAGGTAAATGTTTTTATGCAATAGAGAAAATTTCTGAAACAAAATTTGTTCTCCAAATTATTTCAACAATTGATTAATTTGAATTATATCATTGTCTGTGAATTCACAAAATCAGTAACATATGATCATAAACTTCTCCATTCATAATAACAATAAATAAAAATAAAACCTATGTGGTGAAATTTGATAATAGCAAAACAATTTTCTGCATGTTAAAAGAAAACTACTTAATTCTATTAAGCAACTTTTTATTTTCTTTACATGGAAAAATGTTTTAATGTAGTAGTTTAAAGTTAAAAGGCATTAGGTGGTTGTAAATATCTTAATACACACTTCATTTTTGATAAATATGATGTTGATACTGAAAAATAAAGATGATTTCTTAATTTGATATTATATAGTGAATGCTTATGCTGTGACACAATTTATACAAATGTTATGAGTGTATTATAAAAGGCTTTTGTCTTGCTTTTGATTTTTGTATAACAGAAATATATAAGTATTACTGTCCTCCTCTTCAAAATGTCTTTTTTTTTTGTTTTAATACCAGGAGGAAAAATAACTTCCTTGCACACTGCTACATTATCATGTAACAACACTATAGAGTTCAGATTTGGTACTCAATTTCCTTGTGTGCACAGTTCATTGTTATTTACTAATCCCAAGGTATTTCAACACCAGAATCAAAGGCACCTGTAAAATGTTGTGCTTTCCTCACAATCTAAAATCACAGTTCCCACAAGATAAACCGCAATAATAATGAAAGACAGCAAACTGCTGTACGATAAAAAGTAGTTCAAAGTATTTGAAAGGTCAATATATTTATCTCTCAATAATTAGAAAAGAATGCTATCATTTTTATATTTTCCACTTAATAATGAACAAATAACAACACAGAAACATATAAAATGGAAAGAAAATATCAGAGTCAGAAAAAAAATTCAATATATACCTTTTCATAATTTTTATCATTAATCATTGATAAAATGCCAATATGAACTCCAGATTAAAAACAACTTCTCACTTTACTCAGATATGGGCCTAATAATTGCCGTGGATTTGCTTTTGTCTCTCAGTGAAGATATTTTATTGAATTTTGTACATGAGGTACGTTAAGAATTCACTACTGTACTCACTAGGTTGATCAATAGTTTTTAAATGTCACCTTTCCTGATGTGGAATATCTGTTTAAATTTTAACACTTTATCTAACCTTGTACATATTTCTTATTCTGTCACTTTCAGCCACTGTCATTGTGACTCAGCATTCTATTTTTTGACAACAGAAATTTATTCTTCACCGTACAAAATGCAAGGCAGTATAAAAAATTACATGAGAATATTATTTCAAAGTTTGCAAAAAATGAAGGATCATGAATCTCAAAAAATTATCCACTGGACTTATAAGCAGTGATTTCTCAATTATAATCCACGTAATTTGTATACAAAAAATATGTACTCACTAGACTGAAGGCAGCAAATAATTAAATCTAGGGCTGGTTTGGTCAGTGTATATATGGAACGGTGGTGAACTAAGTTGAACACAGTTCCAGCAATCTACTCGCCTTAAAGAAGACTTGGCTAGGTACTAATGTAACCAAACTTCCCACCTGCCACTGAGTCCATTCTGAATGTACATCTGGTCATAAGTCATTCGACAACTCTGCTGCCTGGACAGCACATGGGGTAATCCTAAGTGTACATTTGATACTAACTCTGTTCCAGCTGTGTTCAAGAGGCTCATTCACAAAAGAAAAACCTGTGCTTTCCATTGGGGCAAAGGGACATCAGCTTTTGGAAAGATAAAAAATGAAGAATTTCTTTCTGAAATAGAGTCTTGCTATGCAGTTCAGGCTGGACTTGAGCTCACTTTGTAGCCCAGGCTGGTCTCAAATTCACAACAATCCTCCTTCCTCAGCCTCCCAAGTGCTGGGATTGCAGGAGTGTGCCACCACGCCCAGCTCAAAAATGAGGAATTGGAAAAGTTGACATTTGATATGCAAGTTTTCAGTTTATTGTGTCTGAAATGAGTTTTGTCTCATTGGACATGGACTCTGTAGTGTTCCTTCTTTTTTTCAAGCGACTGAATGGTGAGGTTCATTACCAGAGGCTGAGAGACAGCAGACACTTTCCTAGCAAGGCCTCATTCTTGTCTTGTTTTTATTAGTGTCTTGTTTAATATTGGATACTGAGAGCTTGTGTGGTGTACAACAGTCCTAAAGATATTAAAGTATACTTAAGAGACTATCTGTAAAAGCTTTTCCTTAAGATATCTTTGTTACATAGGTACAATAGTTAATATTACAGTCTACATGGAAATTAATTCACATGAAGTTCGTTACAAAATTATTTTACTAAATATATGGTTGAAATTCATTTATAATTTTAAATGTTAATTTCATGGTTGTTTTATTTCTGCCTTTAATCCATGTGTTTGTGCATAATCATTCTCTCAAACACTACATTTAAAATAAGATTGTCTCAGAGTTTGAATAATGAAAGATTTTACATTGATGCATTCTTTATATATGACATTTCAGAGTTTTTGTCTCATCAGTATTTACTTTCTGGGACATTTGAAACCTAAAAGAATCAGTCATGATGAAATGAGAACATGGACTATATTTAAAATTTGGATCATCTCATGTAAAATAAGAATTTTATGGCTCAATGAAATGTATCTTTATTCAAGTATTATATATATATATATATATATATATATATATATATATATATATATATATTCCTTCCAATGAAAAGAACCCGGAAACTGAAAAAAAGGATAAAGAATTGCTTGCTCACATGAATGTATTTATAGAGTTTTGGCTGGCTGTCGGTGATCTCAGAATTGCACAGATGATCTACTATGATGAAAATGTATTTGTAGAAGGGTGAAACCTATTGGAGTTTTCTCTTCTCTTCTTTAAGAGATTCTCTTAAAACTCTCTGTGTGGTCACAGGGTAATGTGTATTCATAAAGTTTACCTTCTGTAAAATATTCCTTACTTTATTAGTGCTAAAGAGCATTAATGTATTAGAATTTTTTCATTTGTTTTTTACTTTTCATGTGACATTTTCTTTGCAGTAACACAATTATATACTTAAATGTAATAAGGAAAATCATCACTATTTCTTTTTTGTATACTGTTACAGTAATTAATTAACAGATATTTATATTTTTAGACAGAAAGTGTTATGAAATACTTTTCATGTGTCAGAAGTGATAACTACATATCTCTTCCATTCATCTGTTGAAACATATCTGCTGGGCATGGTGGCGTACACCTGTAATCTCAGCACTAGGGAGGCTGAGGCAGGTGGATCATTGCAAGTTCGAGACCAGCCTGGGCTACAAAGTGAGTTAAAGGCTAGCCTGAACTGCATAATGAGACCCTGTCTCAAAAAGACAAAACAACAACAACAACAAACAAACACACACACACACACATATCTATTGTCAGTCATAGCTGCCCCTAGTTTAGATTTTTTCTTATCTGTAGATTACCATCAAGATTTGACCATTTTGCCTTTTGCAATTTCCTCTCTAGATTAAGCTTTAAAATTAGCTGAACTCAATTTTAGTATATGTCCTGCTGAAGTCAGCACTAGCTGCAGTCAATATTTATCTGTTTATTTCATTTTCAGTTTATTTTCTATGCATTGCGAGAGGAATACACATACAAAATCAATATTTGCCATGGTGGTACTGTCCAACAGAGTTGTAATCTTGATGAAATAATAAGGGAAAGGATTAAGAATTTGGTCTGCATTTGAAAATCTCATTATGCTTCAGCATGTGCATAATCACCTGTGAGCCTCAGACTCCAGCTTCTTCATTTTTTCAATGTGCACTCACATCTGGGACTCTGCTGGATCTTCCAGGGCATCAGAATTCATCTGGTGTTACAAGCACCAAACTTCAATTTTCCCAAATTGAAAAACATGCACTGCCTAAACCCCCTTGGGAGGCCCTTTCAATTAATTACCTATTTTCATCTTTCATAAGTGTTTTCATTTTCATGTAGACCAGTATTGCTGTTTTATCTGTTTTCATCACTTGTCTGTACTAGTGTTTAGTATTATGACATGAATCCCTTCTTTATATGGGAATCTTAGTGTCTCTCTTTTAACAGACATTTACTTTTTGAGACATTGAGACCTGCAAGAATTCATCTTGAAGAAACTAAAATATGAACTATTTTTAAAATTTTGATCATTTCATATAAAATAAGATTTTATGACTCAGTGATATGTACCTGTATATTTATGTATTTACCTACAGGTATATATGTTTCTTTAACCGAAAAGAACCTTCAAACTGAAAAAAAATGAAAAATAATTGCTTCCTCACTTAAAAATATCTATAGAATTTTGTCTTCATGTGATCTAAGAATTGCAGAGATGATCTACTGTTATGAAAATGTATTTGCAGAAGGCAAGAATGTACTGGAATTTCATTCTTATAGTATTATAAAGTCTCTGTTGTCACAGAATAATTTGTAGACAAAATCTACTCTATTTTTAAAAATGCTTTAATATTTTAATGTTTTAGGGTATTAATATCTGGCTTTTTATTTTTCTTCTGTTTTTAATGTGACTTTAGCTCTTCACTGATATGTTTTTATATTCAAAAATAATAAAATCATCATTGCCCATTTCTTATTTGGACACCATTATCATAGTTAGATAAGACTTATGTTACAAAGTACTTCCATTATGCGCAGGATTCAAAAAAATCTTGTGTTTCCCTGTGAGTTTATTTACTCATTTTCTATAAAGTTTTGATAACTTCTGTATTCTTTCAGTTGTTTATCATGTTGGTAATCCAGTGTGCTGTCATCACTGAAATATGATGATGGTTACTGATGGAGACCACTAGCAAGCAGCCCTAAACAGGACTTAAATTAACCCATTGACTTCTCATGTTTACTTGTGAGTCTGTCCAAGGCCTAGGCTTCTTGTCTGGACATGGGCAGTGGGCTCATAGTAAGTGAACCTCTGTGAATCACTAATCACTAGTAATGCCTGTAATGGCAGATGAAGCCAGAAAGCCTCAAAGGATAAAAAAGAAAATCATAGCGAAGGACACCTGGATCTGATCTCAACTAGATAAAGACTATAGCCTTAGGCATCTCACTTTTGGGGACATAAATTTAATACCTTACTTGGAGAAATCTTTGAGTGGTTCTGCCTTTCTTGAGTACTCCCCTCCCTTCTTTTGATAACTACATAAATATAGGCCACCCAGAGATAGTGGTGGTCCTAGTCCAGATAGATTCTCAAGTTCTGTGAAAAGGCTTTGATCCTCCTGGAGCCCTGAAATCATTCAATTTGCCTCTTTTTACTTAACCTTCACAGTACACTTGTTGAGGAGATTGTGGACCTGATGAACCCACAATAACTAAGAGACATTATTAACTCATAGGTTACTTATTTGTAGTCATTCCAAATCATTTAACATGTCCATTGTCAAAGGAGAGATTTAGCATTATTCTTTTAAAGGCAAAGAGAAGGAACAGAATAAAGGCATGTTCATCTAAAATAAAGTCATGTACAATGATAAACTTTACTTTAAAGCATTTTTCACAAATGTGTTGAATGTCAGAACACAACTGGAAAGTAGTAAATGACTATTTTCTCATTTGGAAATGCACAGATGTTTACTGTTGGAGTAAAGGGCCCATGACCATCTCTTCTGGCATTGCAGGTTCTATGTCTCCACAGCATATAAATGCATCCTGACATCTAGTATAAATATTTTTAATGAGGTTGCTATCAGCCAGATTTACCTTACTCATGAGGAATAGAATAAATATTAATGATATCAAATACTTTCCAAATTACTCAATATTATATCAATCAGAATACATTGTCCACATTTCAAACCACAAGCACGTTCCACTGGAAAAAGAGGTCAATTGGGAGGGGTGATAATATATAATTTATGCCTTTTTAAACACATAATAGCAATCACCTGAGTGTTATAGAAATTGTCACTGATCTGATTAAAAATTGTAGTTTCCAAGACCTTACATTACAACCCTCCTCATATTCTCATTTTTGTGTAAATCTCTCCTACTTTTTAACTATTTTTCTGGCCTTCATTACATATGATATTGTTGATTGAAGCATTTGTGAAATAACAATATTTTTGTCTCTAATTTATTGTTATTTTATGTTGATTATCATAAGGTAGCATTGATAATTTAGTCTTGATATTTCATTTTTGAAGTATGGCAAGGTCAGAGATAAAATTCAAACAAATTTTATAAAAGTCATATGAGATAAAACTAATATAGTGAAATAAAATTTCAGGCAAGGTCAGAGATAAAATTCAAACAAATTTCATAGAAGTCATATGAGATAAAACTAATATAGTGAAATAAAATTTCAGGCAAGGTCAGAGATAAAATTCAAACAAATTTTAAAGAAGTCATATGAGATAAAACTAATATAGTGAAATAAAATTTCAGGTGAGGTCAGAGATAAAATTCAAACAAATTTTATAGAAGTCATATGAGATAAAACTAATATAGTGAAATAAAATTTCAACAAAAAAATGCACCACACATTCCCAAATATATAATTTTGAAAGACCAGATGAAATCAGTGGAATAATATGATTGTAAATGACTAAAAAGTTTTAACTACTACTAACTTAGCACATAATCATTTGAAGAAGAATTGAGATTGATAGATCATACAAAACCGAGTATACAAACAAGAAAACATAGCTGCCAATTAGTATTTCATGAGTAAATTACAGTAAAAGAAGCTTGGAGGACCTATAGAGGATGGCTTTTGCTTATAATTTTAAACAGATGGAGGCCTTAGTAGTGAATGTTAACACTTAACATTTCTGCTGAATACATTGATTTTCTACTTTAAAATTTAGAACAAATTGTAACAGAACTGGAGATCTCTGTAGGCAGCAGCAGAGGTCATGAAACAATGAACTGAAAGGATGTGCTCATCAAAGATGACATGAAGACCATTTATAGCTGTTTAAGATTCACTCATTCAAACCACATGAAGAAATACGCAGCCAAGAGGCCTATAAAGAATTATACCCAAGGATTTTAGACAGGGATAAAATCACAATGGGATGTTAGAAGGAACTTGATTGAGATGTTCAGAGATTAATGATTTGTTAATGCAACACAAAAGTACATTGAGAAAAACAGAATAGACATGTCAAACTATTAGGAAATTCTTAAAATTAGAAATTTTTCCACTGATTATGGGAAATATAACTGAATACATGAAATAAATGAACAAAATGAGTAAATCGGAAGTGTAGACCATTAGTGAATTTTCCTTCATCCTGAGTGAGCCTTGCCATGTAGAACACATAATTGCAATCATCTAAATGCTACAGAAATTGTAAATGATCTGACTGAAAATTGTAGTTTCCAAGACCTTACATTAGAGCCCTCCTCATTTTCTCATTTTTTGCGTAAAGCTCTTCTACTTTTTAACTATTTTCTGGCCTTCATTACGTATGACATCGTTTATTGAAGTATTTGTGAAATAACTCAACATTTCGTCTCTAATTTATTGTTACTTTATGTTGATTATCATAAAGTAGCATTGATAATTCAGTCTTGATTATTATTGCCACTTCTAACAGACATAATCAATGAGAAAAGTCTAGACATCACTGTGAGTTTTTTTTTACAGTGATTTATCTGATACTTAAACACTGTGCAAAATGTTGAAATAGCCAATAACTGGAATGAGAAGATCAATGAGGATACTACTGGACAATGTACAATAAAGCATTAGGTAACACTGAAGCAGGAATATATGATGGTGATAATAGTAAATATTAACTTATGTCACAATTATGAATTTCTTTCAGCATGAGAACTCATAAGGTGATATTTTTAAATAAATGTGACTATGTGTTTTTGAGATATGCACCAAGATGTTATAGAATCCACACAAACACTAAAAAACTTTGCATAGTAAATCCAATGAACATATCCATCTAATCACATAATTATTTACTTAATTTATTTTTAAATAATATTCTATATGGTTTAGAATTGATCACTCAATGTTAAGAAAAAGGGATTTTCAATTTATCAAACTGTAACTAGAAAGAATAGAGGCTACTAGTTACATACTTTTATAACTCAGGGTGTCACATTAGAGGTAAAACTTTCTGTGAAATATGGAAATTTCTGAAGCAAGATTTGTCTACCAAATTATTTCAACAATTCATTAATGCAAATGATAGTATTGTCAGCATAATTTTAAAGCAGGTTTTATTCTGAAAATAATTTTTCCTTTTCATAATACACTAAATGAAAATAAAGCATTTGGGGTGAGAATTTTATAATAATGAAATAGATATCAACATGCTAAAAGCAATCATTTTAATTTTAATAGGCTAAATTTTCTTTTTCTCATATGGAAAAATATTTTAATGTGTTAGTTTAAGTTCAAATGCATTGGCTTGTTCTAAATAACTTAATAAACAGTTAATTATTGGTAAATAAAATGCTAGTACTGAGAATTAATGATAGTTTCTTAATTTAATGGTATATATTGAATGTATATTATAAGGCACACCTTTTAATAATTTTTGTTTGTTATGTTTAATTTTTTCACCATACACTTCATGAGTTGTTCTATAGATAAAATTATTTTTTTCACCATACACTTCATCTATTGTACTAAGATAAAGATTATTGTCCTTTTTGTATAAAATCTTCTCACTCTGCTTTTTAATAAGATGGAGAGAAATTATTTCTTTGAATTTTGTGTATTATCAAGCAACAACACAGTGGAGATCAGACTTGGTAAGAAATTATCCTATATGCATGATTTGTTATTATCTACTTATCTTTACTTTTTTTCAACACCAGACTCAAAGGCACCTGCAAGGCATTGACGTAAATAGTTGAGCTTTCCTCACATTCTAAACTGACAAGAAAACAACAATAATAATGCAAAGACAGAAAGTCTCTAAGTGATAAAATAATTCAAAGTATTCACTATATTAGTATCACTAAAATTACAGAAGAAGCTACCATTTCTATGTTTTCCCCTGAATAATGAACAAATAGCAACAGTGAAATATATATAATGAACAAGTAAATGTCAGAGCTAGAAAATTAAAAAATGTTAATATGCTCATAAATTCTACCAATTCATTGACAAAAGGCCAATGCAAATCCCAGGTTCAAACAACTAATCATTCTCTTCAATTATGTGTCTAAAAGTTAGTCTCTAAATTAAGAAAATATTTTCAACCTTGTAAATTAGGTACATTAAGAGTTGATTATTCTCTATGTTAATCAATAATTTCTGAATCTCACCTTGTTTGACATGGAATATCTGGTTAAGTTTTAACTCTTTATCTAACCTTGTTTATATTTTTATACAGTCACTTTGAGCATTTGCCCTGATGATAGCGTTACATTTAAAATTTTTCTCAGATTTTGAAAGTTGAAAAGTTATATATCAATTCATGCTTTATACGTGTAGAGTTATAATTTCTTCTTACACAGATTTTACTTCTAAGATATTTGAAAGCCTGAATAATCAGTCTTGAGATCAACACATGGACTGCTCTTAAAATTTAAACTTTTCATATAAAATTTTATGACTCAGTAAGATATAATTTAATTTTTATATACTTATTTAGAGGTGTACATATTTCTTTAAAAGAAAAAATCTTCAAACTGAAAAAATTGAAATGATCTCAGAAACGTATATATGTTTACCTTAGCTCACAAACGCAATTCTTTGCACTATACTGGAAAAGATGGTCACATTTGTGTTCATACAAGAAAGATGGTTATGGTGGTTTGCTCACTTAATGCCGTGTTCACAAACAGAAACAAAAATTTTGCCAAATGCTTCTCTTTGCACACCAAGCTGTTCAAAACAGCATTTATGACAGCAGTGTGTACCTGTCTGTATCTAATCTAAGAGTTGCAGAATTGATCTGGATGATAAAAACGCTTTTGGAGAAGGAGAAACCTACAGGAATTTGGTTGCAGTAGAACTACAAAATCTCTTGTTGCTGAAGACTAACAAACATGTATAACATCTCTCTTTTAAATATGACTCAATGTATTTAACGAGCATTAATCTATCACCTTTTTTCACTTTTTCCTTTAGTTTCTATGTGACGTTTACTGTTACTTGATATAATTATACATTCACATGTAAAAAATAAAATTGTACTTACCTATTTATTCTCCAGATATTTTTACCATAATAAGTTATCAAAGTTTCCTATTTTTGTATAGAATGTATTACAAAATGTTCTCCATATATCAAGTGTAATAAGTATTCATTTCTTCCATCTATTTAAACATAGTACTTGTTAGGCATAACCACTTTTAAGTTCTTTCTCCTCAGAGGTTTGCAAATAAGATATGATCTTTTTGACTTTTAAATTTCCCACTCCATTTTTTGGCTTTAAAATTTGCTGCACTCAATATTTGTCTCTTTATTATATTTTCTTTTTTGTGGGGAGAGGTACCAGAAATCGAACTCAGGACCTTGCGCTTGCCAGGCAGGCACTTATGCCACTGAGCTATATCCTCAGCCCCTCTTTATTATATTTTCAAATTATTTTTAATGCAGTGTGAGGGCAAAATAAAAGCAAAATAAAATGCATGTCTTGTATTCAGGTTCAGAGTGCCCCCTAGTAGCAAGTTAATCACACACATTCCCCACTCGCCTTATTTCAGACTCCCACAGGATGAACAATGAATTGCTGCTGGTTTCAGGCATCTTCAGTACTGGATCCTGGGCATGCATGAGTCACCACTAGAAGTCAGAAGTTTATTCCCTGCCTATGGGATTTTCATGTGGCCTGCAGAGCCAATGCAAGTCCACTTTCTGTCTATACCCAGAGCCCTGGGCTTGGTTGAGTCTGAACACAGCTCTTACAATCCTGCTCATATTATAAACCTGCCAAAGACTGTGTCTCACACCAGTAATTGAGAGATTGAATCTCCATGGGGAACTCCAACCCCACTCAGGTCTCCATCAAGTGCACTGGCACTTTTCAGCACCAAATACACTAAGACCACACTAGGGACATTAGTGTCTACATCCTGTATTTTCCAAGGGTCATGGGCACAGTTGTTGTGTGATAAAATAGGCCAGTGCTCTGCCTGGAGAGCAAAAAGGGTTAAGGTTTGCCTGGCTCTCCACATGCACCGGAAACCTATGAGATGACACCAGCAACCTGTATCTCCACTCAGCCTGCTCAAATATCACCAGAGTAGACCCAAGAGCACCTATATCTCCTCTAGGCACTCCATGATGATATACACCTCCACCTGATAGCTGAAGCTGGTCACACATGCACCAGCATATATATCATATATTTAGCATTTCATGAACCAGCAGGATTCCATACCAAGACCCTTAGAATCCTATATTACAGAACTTTCTAGGGCTGCTGTGAAGTATTTCAAGCTCTGAACACAAACAATATCCAACACAGGTAGACATATTTACCAAAGCTATCTTTACAAATTAATGGACGAAAAAGTCATTCTTGTGAAACAGACCAGAGAAAAAGATATACGAGTGTTAACTATCCCTTAAGAGCATTCTTGAAAGACAAAATACCAACACAGGTAAAAACACAGAGGAAAAAAGAAAACTCTATGTTAGATCAATAGAAAAACAGCAACAAAAATGTCAGGAAAAGAAAAACAAAGGAATCGCCAACAAAGAAGGAAGTCAATGAGAATAAGTAGTCAACACCTGTCAGTAATATCTCCTGATGTTAATGGCCTCAACTCTCCAACTACAGAACACAGATTGGTAGACTGGATCAAAAATGGAATCCAACACTCTTTTGCTTTCAAGACACATCGAATACAAAATGATTTTCATACACTAAAACTTAAAGGAAAATATACTTTATGCACTAGAATACTGGAAACAAGCAGGAGTAGCAATTTTAATCTCAGATATGGTAAACTTTAGAACTAATTAAAAGCGACAAGGCAGGTCACTGAGAAATAGTGAAGGAAATGATCCAAAAAGAAGAGATGATGTTGGTGAGCATGTGTGCACTAAACCCTGGAGACCTATCTTTATAAAACAGATCTGCTAAACTGAAAATGTCAAATGAACACTAAAACACTAGTATTCTGTTAGTAGCAGAATTGAACAGTCAACTTTGATGAAAAAACAGATCAACTAAACAAAAGATCAATAAATGTCAGAAATGTACTACTCCATTGAACATATACTTTGACTAGATATTTACAGAGTTTTACCCATCTAAGACAAAGTACACATTATTTTCTGCAGAACATGGTACCTTCGTCAAAATTGATCACACAATACTCCACATACCATGCTTAAGCAATACAAATGGATTAAAATTTCTGCATGTATACTATCAGAACACTGTGCAATGAAAATAGAAATCAACAAGATAATAAATTAGAGAAAGGATGAAAACTCTTGGAAAATTTGCAACATGGTTCTAAAGACTGGGTCACAAAAAGTATCAAAAAGGATATTTATAAATGTCTGGAACTTAATGACAACAACACTATAATCCAAAGAAAACTCTAAAATCCTCTCAGAACAGTTCTAAGAGGAAATTTCACAGGACTTAATGTTCAAATTAGGAAAAAGAGCAAGCCCAAATAAGTAATCTTGGGAGATATTGTATGATACTTGAGGAACAACAACCAATCACATTCAACTGAACCTAAAGAGGGAAACTATAGTAATGAGAATTGAAATCAATGGAACTAAGATAAAATAAGAACAAAAAATCATTGAATCAGAGAGCTGATTCTTTGAAAGAAAAAATATAGATAAGCTCTTAGCTAGACTTTCTAACAGGAAAAGAGAAAATAGTGATATCTACTCAATTTAAAATGATAAGTTGAAATCACAACAGATATTGTTACAATCCAGATAAGAGTACTACTTTGTAAAATTTTATTCCAACAAATTAGAAAATTTTAAAGGAATGGTCAGATTGAGAAACCTGCAAATTTAGCAAACCTAAACCAAGAAGACATAAATATGCTTAACACCTGAAATAGCAAGCAATGAAATTAACACAATAATAAAGAATCTACAAAAACAAATGCCTCCAAAAGATGGATTCACTACTGAATTCTACAAAACCTTTATAGATGTCATATCACCAGTACTCCTGAGCTCTTCAGCACAATTGAAAAGGATGGAGTGCTCCCAAATTCATTTAGGGAAGCCAGAATCACCTTGATTTGAACTCTATGTAAAGACTCCACCTTAAAGGGAAGCTATAGATCAATCTCCTTCATGGACATAGATGCAAAATTCCTCAACAGATATTAGCAAATAGAATGTAACCCATTGTCTTAGTTACTTCTCTTTCATTGCTAAGACAAAATACCCAATGCCCAAAATGAAGGAAGGAAAGGTTTATTTAGCTTACAATTTGTGGAGGTTTCAGTCCATACTTGGCTGGCTCCAAGGCAGAAGATAGCAAAGCAACAAGAGCAAAGTGGGGAATGGCAGCCGAACAGCAATGCAGCCAGAGCAAAAGGGAGGAATGGCTGTAAGCAGCCTCTTGCCCTCCCTTACATTGTAAACAGGCTACCCCCACCTAAGGGGCATGTAGCTCTCCATAATTTCCATGCCCTCCTCTTCCACAGGCTCAGGATGTATACAAAGTAAGCACCCTGGCTTCCTGCTGAGTCACTTAGCCAAACCTCTAGACTCCCCAAGTTGACACAATGTATCAACCGTAACACCCATCATCAAAAAGGACATACAGCTGGGAATCAGCTCAGAGACACAGTACCTGCCTGGCAAACATAAAGTCTTGAGTTCAATTCCTAGTAATAAGAAAAAAAAAAAACCCATACATTATGAACAAATAACTTCTATCTCAGACATTGAAGGAGAGTTTAGCATACCTAAGTCAGGAAATGTAATATATCACATAAAGAGCAGTAAGGTAGAAAAACAGATGGTAATGTCAATAGTTGTAGAAAAGACTTTAAACAACATCCAATACCCATAATTGAAGAAAATCCACTGAAGAAAACAGGTATAGAATAACCATAACTGAATATGATAAAGGCTATTTATGACAAACCCAAAGACAGCATCATCTTAAACAAGAAAAAACAGAGCTTTTGCACTAAAACCATGAACAAGAGAAGGCTGCTCACTATTACCACTTTTGTTCAACATAATATCTCCATCATTTGTCACAACAATAAAGCTAGAGAAAGGAATAGAAGGGATACATATATAAAAGGAAGAAGGGGCTGGGGATTTAGCTCAGCGGCATAGCGTCTGCCTGGGAAGCACAAGGTCGTGAGTTAGATTCCTGGTACTGGAAAAAAAATATAAAAGGAAGAAATCAAATTATCATTATTTGTAAATGGAATGATATTTTACATAAAATATACAAGAATTTTCCCCAGAAACTCCTAGATTTAATAACTAACCTTTGCAGTTAGAAAGATAAAACTTCAACATCCAAAAATTATTAGCATTTATGTACAATGATGTTAAACTTTATAAGAAGAACATTATGAAAAGAGTACCAATCACAATAGCTTCAAGGAAAAAGAAAAAGTGAGGCATTAACATAATGGAGGAAATAAAGCACCCCTACAAGGAAAACTACAGCATTTTTAAAAAGTACATTAAAATGGACATCAGTAGATGGAAATTTGTTCCCTGCACCTGGATAGGCAGAACGAATATTGTGATAACGACCATAAACCCAAAACTCTTGTACAAAATCTGTGCAGTCTCAATCATACTAACAAAAGCATACTACAGAGAAGTAAAGAATGACATCCTACAATTCATGTGGAACCAAAAAGATGCAGAATAGCAAGGCATTTGGGGGCAAGCGGAGCAAATAGGGATCTTTCACACCAGAATTGAGGCTAAATTAAAGCAGTAGTGATATAAAATGGCATGGTACTGAAAGCCATTACACTGCCACTACTAGGTTAGAGGCCATAAAATCACACTTAGCACATTCAGCTGGCTGATCTTTGACAAAGGGGCCAAAAGCACATATTAGAGCAGGCAGCCTGTTCAGCAAGTGGTGCAAGGAAAACAATTATCTGTGTGCAGAAGATTAAACATGAAACCATGCCTCTTACCATGTGCTACAGTAAAATCAAAATGGGTCAAAGAACCAAAATATTACAATAAAAACATTAAAAACAGTGCTCAATGCAATACCAAAACATGTGAAACCACAGGTGTGGGAAACAATTTTCCAAATGCAATATCAACTACACAAGAACTAAGAGTAAGAATCAAGAACTAGATTGTGTCAACCAAAATTTATATATATATAATCCATTAGTAGAGTGAAGAGACAACTTACACATTAGAAGAAAAAAATTGCCAGCTATTCCTCAGGCAGAGGAATAATGTCTTCACTATACAAATAATTAAAATAAATTAGACACCTAAATTTTAAGACCCAATCAAGAAATGGACAAGTGAAAAGAATAGACACTGCACAGAGGATGAATTACAAATGGCCAACAAATATAAGCAAACTTTCATCTCTGATCATTAATGAGATGCAAATTAAAACAATGCTAAGATTACATCTTAGTGCAGAAAAACGGCAAACCTCAAGAAATTTAAGAAGGCAGTGCAGGTGTGGCTGTAGTACAAAAGAAATCTTCCACAGTGTTGGTGGGAATGTAAATTTTACAACACTTAAGAGATCAGTATAGGGATTTCTCAAAGAATTAAAATGGAAAATTCCATAATACATAGCTATCTTTCTCTTGTGTCTTCCCAAAAGACTTAAGAAATCATACAACAGTCATAATACATACTGATATTTTTAGCAGCACAATTCATAGTAGCTAAATCCTGAAAACATCCTGTTTACCCATTGACAGCTGATTAGATAAAGAGAATGTGATTTCTATATATAATGGAATATGGCATGTCTATAAGGAAGGAGAAACCTAAAATATATGTAGGAAAATGGATATAAGGGCAAAGATATAAGTAATCATGATTTTATATCTCAAGTTATACTGCAAAGCTACAATCATAAAAAATAGAATACTATTGTCAAAAAATCTAGATGTGTGGATTAATTCAACATAAGAGAAGAGACAGAAAGAACTCAGGGAAACTGAGAATTTTTTTGACAAGAAATTCAAAATTATGTTACCTGAAGGAAAGACTTTTTAATAAATGATTCTGAGAAGATGCGCTATCCACAAGCTAAAGAAGGAAACTTTGGATCTTTTACTACTGGATTTCTCTTCTGGAACATGGATCAGGATCTTTCTAAATGTTTGTCTTGCTTTGGAAATTTTAGTGACATTCAATGCTCCAGTGATCCTCCATTTTGCAGGAGACACAGTCTTTGATCATTGGTGCACTTGGCATGCCTTTGATTGGAAGTGTTGCGTAACTCACTGGAGTTTCTATAAGGAGTTCTGTCTTTCCCTGTGTATTGGAGACCATGTCAATCACAACAGCTATCAGTGAAGCCCATGATCTCGACTTGGAGTTATGGTGCTTGTAAGGTGGGAAGAAAGATCCAGAGACAAACTAGGGTGCAGGCAGGGATCTGGGTTGTCAAGTTGTTCTCAGCAAACAAAAAGCCAGGAACCACCCAGATCTTTCATATTTATTCAATACATTTGAATCAAGGACAATGAGTGAAAAGCAATGGGTGTTTCTGCAAACAGTAATTGGGTCAAGGGTGGTTGAGTAAGAAGAACAAAGCATTCTGGCAAGGACAAGGATGAGATGGGGGGGGGTTAGGAAACTACAGTTTCCCCAGACGCCTATCGTCTCCATCAGGTCTTATCTTGCCCTGAGAGCACCACAGCAGTCTTTAGCCGTAGGATTTCCCATTGTGATCAGAAAAGGCAGGAAGTTTAAATGCTCCAGTCTGGTTCAAGGGCAGGGAAAGAACAAGCATGGACATCCTCACACTCAACTTATAATTCGTGGTCCCCAATACATGTTCTGGTGACCTTCAAGGACAAAAGTCAAAATACTGACCTTAGCTCTTTTATCAGAGCTTTGATCTCTAGTCATATCTTTTTTAGTATCTAGAAGGCTAGATACAGTGTGGAAGGGGAAGTACTGAGTCCTCATCCTAAGTAGTATAATTTGTTTTTTAGATGCTAGGAGTCTTTGTCATATCTTATCTATCCAGGAGAAGAAGATAGCTGCTCACACTGTGCAGTGGAAGCGGCATAGCTGCAGGAGTTCCCATTCTCTCTGCTTCTTGTTCCAGTTTGCATCTCTCTCCATGTTTCTTACTATGAATTTTTTCTTTTGCTCTTGGATTTATTTATACTATTCCTTTTCATGTAAAAAAGTGTCTATCATTTGAAGTTATTTTATTTCACTTAATATTGTTGGCTCGGGCATATCTCACTTTTTGCAAATGAGTTATATTCATCTTACTTTATAGCAGAGTAGTACTACATTTTGTATTCATATCTCATTTCCTTTATCCATTAATCTGGTCATGGACATATATTTTTACTTTCAAATTAGATATTTTAAATTGCAGTGCCAAAAACATGAGACTGTATCACTGTAATATTATTATGTCTTTAATGCTTTGAAGAAGATACCTAAAAGGACAATGGCAAGAAAAA
Organism: Chinchilla lanigera; assembly: GCF_000276665.1. NCBI lineage: Eukaryota > Metazoa > Chordata > Mammalia > Rodentia > Chinchillidae > Chinchilla > Chinchilla lanigera. Next base: position 4,096,556 of record NW_004955447.1, on the reverse strand, counting down.
GCTGAATTTCTAATTTCAGTTTGTGGGATATCCACAAACAGTTTCCATAGTGATTCTACCAGTTTATATAGCCACTGACAATGTAGAAGTGTTCCTTTTCCTTTGCACCCTAGACAGAATTTGTTATTTTTAAATTCTTAAGGAGAACCATTCTTTCTGGAGTAAGCTAAAATCACAGTGATGTTTTAGTTTGCATTTTGCTGATGACCAAAAGTGTTGAAGTCTTTTTCATGTATATACTGGTCATTTGTACTTCATCTTGTGAGAAGTGCATATATGTTTTAGATGTCCGTTGTTTAATTGGGTCCTTCATGTGGAGTGTCTAATCTTTTTGAGTTCATGATACAGTCTAGATATTAACATTCTGTCCAATGTGAAGGTGCCATGTGATTTTTCAGTCTGTACATGGTGTGTTCTTGCTGCGTAATTTTTTTTTTTTTACTCTGAAGTTTTTCTGTTTGAGATAACCACATCTATTAGTATTTCTCCAGGCTGTATGTTGTGTCTTCATACTATGCATGGTTTTCTTTATTATGCCAAAATTTTTAAGTTTGACATCCTCATATTTGTTAGTGCTTGGTGTTATTACTCATAAAAATGTGGTTCTACACAAATAGTTCTTGAATATGCCAATGTTTCCCTATGCCAAAGACTGGATTACATAATGTGTCTAAGATTAATTTTGGATCTTTTTGTCTGTTTTCTTTATCCACATGTCTGTTTTTGTGCCAGCATCGTGTTCCACCTATCACTGAAGTTTTGTAATATAACTTGAAGTCTGGAAAAGTGATGTCTTCTCCTTCATTCTTATTGTCTAGAATTGTTATGCTAGTCTGTATCTTTTCCACCTTCACATGAATTTTAGGATCATTTTCCCTAGCTCTGTGAGAAATACTGTTGATGTTTTAATTGAGAGTGCATTAAATCTATGTATCAGTTTTGCAAGTATGGCATTGTGTCAATGTTGGCTTGCCAATCCGGGAACAGGGGATGTCTTTGTGTTTGTTGATATCTTTTTCCATCCCCCTTTTTTCAGCATACTGTCCATTTTACTACAGAGGTATTTAACTCTATTTCTTGATATTATTGCAAATGATAGTTGTCTTGGTTGCATCTCAGGGTGGCAGCACACAGCTCAGCAACAACCACACACCAGCGTAGAATGGGGGAGGAATGTCCCAAGCACTCTTTTCCTCTCCCTTACATATGCAAACTATCCACCCCAGGGCGGGTGTAGCTCTCACACACACAATCATCCAACTCTAATAGCCTGCCCCA
>NW_004955447.1:4091640-4093596 GCF_000276665.1 Chinchilla lanigera | reverse complement strand
CTCTCCCTTACATATGCAAACTATCCACCCCAGGGCAGGTGTAGCTCTCACACCCACAATCATTCAGCTCTAATAGCCTGCCCCAAGGTTGCATGAGGTTTTGGAGGGGACACACAGACATAAACCATAAAAACAGTGTTGTCTTAATCTTTTGCTGCTCAGTTCATTATGATGTAGAGGAATACTCCTCAGTTTCACACATATTTTTCATTCCTGTGACATTGCTTAAAACATTATTATTCGGAGAAGCCTTTAACAGATTTTCTTGTACCTTCTTGTAAAGAATCATGCCACCTAAAAATAATGATAATTTGACTTCTTCCTTTTTCATTTATGTCCCTTTTTCCCTTATTTCTTTTTCTTCACTTCTTGCTGTAGCTAATATTGTAAGTAGTACATTCCCCAAAAAATTGCTTGTGGACATACTTGTCTTAGAAGAAAAGATTTTCTCACTTAAGAGGGAACTCTTTCAGTTTTTCCCATTTGATATGATGTTGACTGTAAATTTTTCATAAATTCCTCTTTTCCCAATGAATTGAGATCCTTTTATCACTATTTTGTTCAAGCTATTTGTCGTGAATAGATGTTGGATTTTGTCAGAAGGTTTTTCTGTATCTCTTGAGATGATAATGTGATTTTTATCATTATTTTGTTCATATGTTATGCTACATTCATTAGTTTGCTTATGTTGAATCATATCTCCAAACGTGTGATGAAGCCTACCTTGTTATGATGTATGAACCTTTGATGACTTGTTGCATTTTTTGAGGATTTTTCCACCTATGTTTATTAAACATATAGGTCTAGAGTATTATTTACATCCTATATGGTTTTGCAATCTGGGTAATGCTCACATCCAAAAATGATTTGGGGCATACCCTTCCCCTTGGATTGCTTTACAGAATTTAGGTATATCTTAGTTAATTTTCTCTCATTGCTAAGGCAATATGCCTGACAACCAAATTTGAAGGGGTAAAGGTTTATTTAGCTCACACTTTGAAGAGGTGTTTGCCCATAATCAGCTGGCTCCAAGCTGGAGTGGCATGGTAGAGGACAACAGTTCATGGAAGCAGAAGATACCAAAAGCATCAAGAGGGGAGGAGAGATCAAGCCTCTTTCTCTCCCTCTTTTATGCAGGCCACCTGCCCTAGGTCAGGTTTAGCATTCATACCCTTCATCCCAGCATTAGACTATGAATCAGTCACAAATTGTAGATTCAGTCACCAACTGTAGATTCAGTCACCTATGAAAGGGACATCCAAAGAGAAAACATAACACAATATATTTGGAATTACATCATTCTTGAAGACCTTGTAGAATTCATTGGTAAATCCATCAAATAATAGGCAATTTTGAGGTGGTAAGACTTTTATTATTTTCTCTATTTCAAAGACTGTTCTAGAATTGTTCAAATATTATATCTACATAGTGCATTTTTATTAATTCATAGTTATCTAAAAATCTCAACTTTTCAATGTTTTTGAATTTGTGAGTGTCAACTTTCACTGTAATTATTACTGAGTGTCTTTTAAATGTCTGCAGATTCTATGGTGATTTTGTTTTTTCATTTTTAATTGCATGGATACCAATCTTTCCTTTAATAAGTTGGCTTACTGTTCTTAAGTTTATTTGTTATTGGAAACAGCTAGCACTTCTCTTCATTGATTATATATTCAATTTTATTAGATGCCTTTGATTTTCAGTATTTTCCTTGTTTTTCTTTGCAGTGGTCTATTTTTTTTTCTAGAATATTTTGGGCTTATTTGGTTATTTTGAAAAGCTTAATGTGATTTCCTTTTGTGAGAATTCAAACAATATACTTATCTACTCTTAGGACTGTTGTTATTATGCACCACAAGTTTTGGTTTATTTTGCTTGTATCTTTCAATTTTAGAAAATTTTTCATTTCTACTGTAATCTACTGAATATTGGATAATATATTTAATTTCTTGGTGT
>NW_004955447.1:4068707-4091540 GCF_000276665.1 Chinchilla lanigera | reverse complement strand
AGAATGGCTTGTCAATTGGGGATTGATTTATACAATGTGTATCATAGTGACCAGCTGTGCATCATAGTGACCAGCTGTTTCTAGGAGACAGAAGCTACTGGAACTGCAACAGTAAATATTACCTGGGCAGCTAACAAACTGAAGTATACTGGTTATGGGGAGCTACAATTACCCACTCTTTTAGTTTTCCCAGCAAATTTTTGCTGGGCCTATTACATGTGATCCTCTGAGACAAGGCCCAACTAGATTTTTCTTTTTTTTTGGTTTTTTGGTTTTTCTCTGGTACCGGGAACCGAACTCATGACCTTGCGCTTGCCAGGCAGGCACTTTTGCCGCTGAGCTAAATCCCCAGCCCCTGTATATATTTTTTGTGGTTTCTTTTCTGATTGATTTCTAATTGTAGAGTAGAATTATCTGATCTAACTGTATACACAAAATAAGTTTTATTATTTTGCTTTTATTGAAATGGTTTTTATGCAAGACAATAGAGTCTGTGTTGGAGAAAGTTATATGTACTCATAGGAAGAACATGTACTTTTTGATTGTAGGGAAGAGAATTCTATTGATATTTAGTAAGTCCCATTATTCTATGGTTTCTTTCAGCACTGTCACATTTTATCATTTGATCTATCATCTCTTTATGAAGGTGGACTAATGAATACTCTCATTATTATTGTGCTGGTGTTTATTTGATATTTTGTTGCCAGCACTCTTAATTTTATAAAGTTTGTGTCCTAATGTTGAGTGAGCATATATTTGTGATTATTATCTTGTCCTTTTTGATTGTTTCCATATAATATGTAGTGCCATTCTTTGCACTTTGTGATCAGTTTTAACTTACGGTTTAATTCAGTTGAGAATAAACTTCCCACGGTTCATTGCTTAAGGTCATCTTGCATATAAAACAGTTTATTATGCTTTAATTCTCTTTCAGTTTGTGTATTTGTTTTTGTAATAGATGAGTCTCTTGAAAAACTAGATAATTATTAATTTATCCAGTTTGCCAACCTGTTTCTTTTAAATGGGTTGTTGAGGAACTATACCTTGAAAGTTATCACTGAAATGTATTTAGGTAATCTTTTCATTGTGTTGGTTTTTTTTCTTGAATCCTGTTTTGGTTTGTGTCTGGGTTTCTCCCCAAAGTCTTATGAACTTCTGGATGGGGTATTTTCTAGAGGCAGCTGAATCTAGAGTTTTTGATTCCTTCATAGTGCAAGTCTGGGATAAAGGCTGCTGGGATTAAGGGTGATGGACTGCTGCATCAACCCACTGATTGAATTAATATCACCCTAATCCCACCAGTTTGGAAAAGATAAAGGGGCAGAAAGAGGCTTGTTTTACAACTTTTCAATTTTACAGAGAAAGAAACATAACAGTGAAATTGAATTTCAAAACAGATTAGTAGGATATTTATAATATTTGATATATTTCTAATTGTTATCTTTATAGAAATTTGGAGTAGAATACACAGGCATGATACCTTGTCCAAGCAATATTAGTGCAAAACTTTTTCAATGAATTAAGAGAAAATAGCTGTATAACTATCTTAACTATCTTGTTTTTAAAAATTAACCAGCCTTTTTAAATTTTAAAAATAAAAGAATGAAAACATATTAACAAACAGACATCCATTTACAAAATAGCACAAGAGCAATGCAAGTAATACTGAATTACAGATGAGGTGATAGGAAATTAACATTGGTTGCTGTATTACATAGAGATAACTTCAAAGTTGTTTCTCAGGAAAGCAAGTATAAACATGAAAGATTGATCAAATAATAATTAACTGTTCCTTTCAATAAAGTTATTTGTCAGTAGTACAATTATGTTAACTATTCTGTATATACATATATGCATAGTTTTCACCTTCTTTCTTTTCTCTTTTCCCTCACCCCAGTTGCTCTTTACTTTTGAGCAGTATCCTTGCATTTCATGATGTCTATCATACCTCCTAATTTTTATTCACTCTTTCAAGTTCTTACACTAGTGAGACAATATGTTGCTTACACATGCATATCTGATTTATTTCACTTATAAGTATGATCTGTAGTTGTGACCTTTTACCTATAAAAGCCTCTATTTTAGCTTTCTTTATAGCTGAGTAATATTCCATTATATAAAAATACCACAGTTTTTTTTTTTAATCCATTCCTCAGTGGATGGGCATATGGGCTGCTTCCATGATTTAGCTATTACAAATTGTGTTGCTATAAACATGGCTAAACCTATACCACTGTGATATGATGTTTTCAGATCTTCTGGGGAAAATACCCAGACTAGCTGGGTTGAATGAGACCTCTAGACCTAGTTTCATGAGGAATTTCCAAACTGATTTCCACAGTGGTTTCACCAGTCTGCATTCACACCAGCAGTGGAGAGAAGTTCTTATTTCTCCACAGCCTTGCCAGCGTTTTTTAATGGTTGATTTCTTAATGCTAGTCATTCTTACTGGGGTAAGATGAAATCTTAACATTGTTTTAATTTGCATTTCTTGAATAACTAATGACATTGAATAATTTCTCATGTATTTATTTGCATTTGTATTTATTTATCTGAAAATTGTGCAGTCATCTCAGCTGCCCAGTTTTGGGTTGGGATTTGAATTTGGAGGGATTGATATTTTTTAATTCTTTATATGTTCTAGAAAGAATACCCTTGTCTGAGGAACAACCTGAGGATCAGTGAAACAGACTGGAAGAAACAGCCACAAACTCAAACACACTCAATCACCTAATCTTCAATAAAGGGGCTAAACAAACTCACTGAAAAAAACACACCAGAGGATCAATGGAACAGGCTGGAAGGTACAGACATAATCACAAACACACTCAGCCACCTTATCTTTGATAAAGCACCGAACAAACTCAATGGAAGAATGATAGCCTCTTTAATAAATGGTGCTGGCAAAATTGGCTTGCCACTTGCCAAAGACTGAAAATAGACACAAATCTATCACCATGCACCAAACTCAAGTCAAAATGGATCACAGATCTCAACATTAAAACAAAAACACTAAACGTATTGGAAGAGAAAGTAGGTAAAAATCTTGAAGACATAGGGGTAGGCAGACAGCTAATGAACAAAAACCAAACCACATGGGAAATACTTCAAAGTATCAGCAACTGGGATCTCATCTTACTGAAAAGTTTTGCACATCTAAAGAAATCACCAGCAGAGTAAAAGGAAAACCCACACATTGGGAAAACATTTTAGCTATCTTGACTATCTTGTGTACACATATATTTTTCTTTTTACATTTCTTCTTTTCCCTTTTCCTCCTTCACAGTTTGTTTTTCCTTTGAATAATTTCTACCCCATTCACAATATCTATTGTACAGTTTAAATGTAATTTACTCTTTCTATTTCTCACATTAGTGAGACAATATGATGTTTACAATATGGGTCTGATTTATTTCACTTACGAGTATTGTCCTGAGTTGAATCTATTTACGAATAAAAGTCTCCAGTTGATACTTCTTTATGGCTGAGTAATGCTCCATTGTATAAAATACACAGCTGTTTTATCCATTCCTCATTTGATGGACATCTAACTTGCTTACAAGATTTAGATATTATAAATTGTGCTGCTATAAACATGGATGTACATATATTGTTGTGGTATGATGTTTTTAATTCTTCTTGGAAGATACCCAGAAGTGTAATAGTTGGTCTGAATGGAACTGTAATCTTAGTCTAAAAAGGAATCTGCACACTGATTTCCACAGTGGTTGCACCACTCTACCTTCCCACCGATAGTAGGCAAGTGTTCCTTTTTCCCTGTAGCTCCACCATCATTTATTATCAGTTGATATCTTAATGACATCCATTCTTTCTGGGGTGAGATGGAATCTCAGTGCTGTTTTATTTTGCATCTCTTGAATGACCAATGGCACTGAATATTGTTTTGTGTATTTATTTGGTATGTGCATGTCCTCATCTGAGAATTGTGTATTCATCTCAAATGTCCCTTTTGGAAATTGGTTAATAATTTGGAGGTGTCTGCTTTTTTCAGTTCTTGGTATGTTCTAGACATATGCCCTTTGTAGAGAAACAAGTGGGTATAATTTGTCCCCACTCTATGGGTTGTGTTTTCACTCTGTTGGTGATTTGTTTGGGTGAAAAAGTTTTTTAATAAGGTGAGATTCCATTTGTTCATTTTTTTAAACTATTTCCATTGCAGTCTATGTTTTGTTCATGAAGTCTCTGCCTACACTTATGTTTTTCAGGTTTTTGCCTACTTTCTCTTCCAGTAAGTTTAGTGTTTCTATTTTAATATTTAGGTCTTTGATCCATTTTGACTTTATTTTCATGTATGGTAATAGATATGGTACTAGTTTTAGTTTTTGGCATGTGGGAAACCTGTTTTTCTAACACAATTTATTAAAGAGACTATTTTCTGATGAATATTTTTGGCCGATTTTTCAAAGATGAGGTGGCTGAGTGTGTTTAAGGCTACATCTGCACCTTGTATTCTGTTCCACTTATTCTCGGTCCTGGTTTATATTTGCAAATATCATGCTGATTTTCCAGAGTAGCTTTGTCATATAATTTCAGGTCTAGGATTGTTATCCCCTCTGATTTGCCTTGGCCCCCAGAATTGCTTTTGCAATTCTAGGTCTTTCTGGTTCCAAATGAATTTTAGGAGTGTTTTCTAGATCTATGAGGTACGCTACTGAAATTTTGATTGGTCTTGATTTAAACTTGTGCAGTAATTTTGAGGATATGGCTATTTTCACTGTTTACTTTTCCTACCCAAGAGCAAGTTATATTTTTGCATTTGTTGATAAACACTTCAAGCTCTTCTTAAGGGTACTGAAATTTTCACCCTATAGGTCTTTTACATTCATTATTACATTGATCTCAGTACTTCCTTTTTGAGATACTACCATGAAGTGTTTGCTCTCCCTAATTTCTCTCTCAATGAGTTTGTTGTTTGTGTACAGGAATGCTATTGATTTTTGACTGTTAACTTTATATCCCAGTATAATACTTAATTTTGATATTAAGTCTACAGGTTTTTGTTGTAATATGTGAGGTCCTCTATGTAGAGTATCATGTCATCTGCAAATAACGATATTTAACCTCTTCCTTGCCTGTTTTTGTTCCTCTTGTCTTGACTAATGTTTCCAGATCTATACTGAATATGAGTGGTGATAATGAACACCTGTGTTATGTTCCTGATTTTAGAGTGAAAGTTTTAAGGTTTTGATCAGTTAATATGATGTTAGCTGCTGATTTATCATAGATGGCTTTTATAAGATTGAAATAAAGATCATCCATTCCAATTTTCTCTAGGGTTTTTAATCATGAATGGCTGTTGGAGTATGTCAGATGCTTTTGTGCATCTACTGAGATGATCAGGTGATTTTTGCATTTGATTTTGTTAATATGGTATATTACATTTATTGATTTCTGTGTGTTACAGCATCTCTGCATCCCTACAATTAATCCAATTGTTCATGATGTATGAATGTTTGATCATGAATATTTGTTGAGCTATGGCAAATGCATTTTCTGAATACATTGAGATGATCATGTGATTTTATCTTTGATTTTGTTAAGATGGTATGTTATGTTTATTGATGTCTGTATGTTTCACCACCCTGCTTCCTTGGGATTAATCCAACTTGGTCATGATATATAATCTTCTTGATGATTTGCTGCACTCTGTTTGCCAGTATCTTTTTAAGGATATTTACATCAATATTCATTAGGGAGATTGGCATGTAGGTTTCTCTCTTGGTTTGGTTCTTCTCTGGTTTGGGAATCAGGGTAATATTTTCTTCCAGGAATGGCTTTGGAAGTACTGCTTCCATTTTAATTTCTTTAAAGATTTTCAGAATTAGTGGCATTATTTCTTCTCTAATTTTTTTTTGTAGAAATCAGCAGTGAATGTATTGGCCTGGGATTGTTTTCTCATTAAAATTTTAGTTACATTTTCAGTTTCATTGGCTGATATCAGATTGTTTATAATTTTTATAAATAAAATCTTGATTCAGATTGTGACTAGGAACCTGGCCATTTCTTCTGTGTTTTCCATCTTATTAGAATATAGATTCTCATAGTAGGTACTGATGATCTCATAGACATCTGTGGGATCCACTGGGATTTCTCCATTTTCTTTCTTGTTAGGATTTGTGTTTTTGCTTTTCTCTTTTTGATGAGATTGGTTAATGGTTTATTAATTTGATTTATTCTTTCAAAGAACCAACTTCTCAAGTCATTGATACTTTATATTGTTTTCTTAGTCTCTATTGCATCAGTTTCTTCTCTTATTTTATAATTTCCTCCCTCATATGAGCTTTGGGTTTGATCTGTTTATGTTTGAGTTTTAATACTGGGTTTTGTTTTCGAGGTCATCTTGTTTTCTTGATATAGGAGTTTATCACTATACGTTTTCTTCATAGGGTGGCATTCACTGCATCACATAAGTTTCAGTGTGTTGTACTGGAATTATCATTTAATTAATATCATTTAATTGTATATACTGAAATTATTGTTTGATTAATATCATTTAATTGTATATCATCTTTAATTTCATCTTTAATTTCCTTGGTGGCAAGTGTTTGTTCACAAGAGTGCTATTTAATTTCCTTGTGTTAAGGTAGTTTCTATGGTTTCTTTATTATTGATTTCCAGTTTCATTGTGCTATGGTAAGATAGTATGCATGGGATGATTTCCGTTCCTCTATATTTTCTTAAACATGTTTTATTTTGGAGAACATCCCATGTGCAGCTGAGAAAAATGTGTATTCGGATGTCTGGGATGGAGCACTCTGTAAAAGTCTACCAACTTCATTTGCTCACAGGCTTATGCTAATAGTAATATTTCTTTATTGATTTTTTTTTTTTGGTCTAGTTAATCTACCCATTCATGACAGTTGCTTTTAAAGGTCTCCCACTACAATTGAGATAGTGCTTATTTGGTAATTCATGTCTGTTAATATTTGTTTTAAGTAGTTGATGAACCTATGTTTGGTGCATAAATATTTATTTATTATAATCTCTTTTCCTTGGAGCTTTCCCTTAAAGAGTATGCAGTGACTTTCTTCATCTCTTTCAATCAGTTTTGACTTAAAGTTTTATTGTTCACAAATAGAATAGCTACCCCTGCTTTTTCTGGTTTCTTGTGGCTTGGAGTTTCTTGTTTTTCATCCTTTGAATTTTAGTCTATGAATTTCTTTTTGCTTTAAATGTGTTTCTTGATTGAAGCATATTATTGGATCTTACTTTGGATCCATTTTGCCAGTCTGCTTCTTTTGACTGAGGAATTGAGACCATTTACATTACTGGTGAGAGCTGCTATGTATTGGATTTTCTTTTTCCTGTTGTTTCCCTGTTGTTTGTTTTTGTCTTTTGGATACATTTATTTGCTTTCCTTGCCTGCTGGCTACTTTCTATTGATGTTCCTGTGTTTATAGTCTACATTATCTCTTTCTAATATATCTTTCCATGCATTCTGTAGAGCTAGTTTTGTAGTCATAGGTTTCTTTAATTGTACTTTGTCATGGAAGTAACTCATTTCTCCATTAATTTTGAAAGAAATTTTTGTGGGGAACATCCATCTGGATTGAAGATTGTTTTCTTTTATAGCTTGAAATAATTCACTCCAAACTCTTCCTGATCTGAGAGTTTGAGTTGAGAATTCAGCTATGATTCTGATTGGCTTTCCTTTATAGGTGATCTGATTTTTTTGTCTAGCTACTTTTCATATTATGTTTTTGTGATGAATTTCTTGCATCTTTATTATATGCCTTGGTGTAGATATATTTTGGTCATGTCTATTTGGAGATCTATATGCTTCATCTATTTGTATATTAAATTCTTTTTCCATGTGTGGGGTTTTTTCTGCACTCATTATTATTTTTTTTTTTTTTAGGTACTGGGAATCGAACTCAGGACCCTGCACTTGGCAGGCAGGTACTGTGTCTCTGAGCTATATCCCTGGTCCTTGTCTGCAATTATTTCTGTGAGGAGTTGTTTAATGGATTTTGTACTGTCTCCAGCTTGCTTACTGATTCCAATTAATCTTATGTTGTTCTTCTCTGTTTTGTTCTGTATCTGCTGGACTGGTTTTTGGTGACTTCTTGCAATCTTTAAGATATTTTGCTTTTCTTGGTCTCCAGTCATGTTCCTTTCTTCTAGATCTGGTATACTATCTTAGCCTTTATTCAATCTGTTTCTAATCTCCTGTATTTCTTTAGATTTGTTTCTTTGATTCCATTTCTTGTCTGTGTTTGGCATTCATAGTTTCCATAATTTTCCTGAGGTGTTCTATTGGTTTATCTGTGTCAATTTTGATGTCTTTTTTTTTGATATTCCACACTTTTCTTACTTTAGACATTATTTTCTTATGGCTTCTTCAATTTGTTTTTTCACTTATGATGCTATCATTTCACAGAGATCGATTTGTTGGCATTTGAATTTCCTCTATCTGTTTGTATTCAGGATTGTCCTATGTGGGCTGTGCTTTTGGGATTGCATTTTGCTTTTTCATTTTGTCATTTTCTGCTGTATATTTTGTTTGTATTTTGTGCTGATAATTTTAGATTTCTAGTGTTAGGTAGCCTTAGCATGGATGTGAAGATTTTCCTGATATGTGTCTGTTCCTCCAGATTTCTCCTTTTGCTGGGATTGCTCTCCTGGGGAGATATGGAAGGGTGGAGTTCAAATTTATACCTCTCTGGGCAGAACAACTGCTCCAGAGAAGTGGAGGAAGAGAGAGCCATGACATACACTCGACTCCCTGGCACTGCCATTCCAGGGATAAAGGAGGAAGGAAGGAGTACCGAGTTACACTCTGTTCACTGGTGTGTCAGTCCTAGGGCAATGGAGCAGGCAAGAAGCACAGACTTAAACTCCTCTCACCAGCACCACAGTCCTGGAGCAATGGAGAACTGAAGGAGCATGGATCCACACTCCTCTTACCAGCACTACCATCCCATGGACAAGGGAAGATTAAAGGCCATGGACCTAAAGTTATCTCCCCAGCTCCCCTGTCACAGTTCAATGGAGGACTGAGAGTCCAGACACACACTCCTCTCTCCAGCATCTCTGTCCTGAACCATTTGATAAATGAAAGAGAGTGGACTTATACTCCTTTCTCTGCCGTGCAGTTCTGGTGCAATAGAGGAAGAAAGGAGCTCTGATTAACACTCCTTTTGCAGGTATCTCCATCTTGGGAATAACAGAGGGAGATAAAAGCATGGACTTACACTCTACTCATCAGTACTGCCATCCGAGGCCAACTGAGGGCTGAAAGAGTGCAGACCTACTTCTCTTACCAGTTCTAGCATCCTGGGACAATGGAGAACTGATAGAGCCCACACCCACACTCCTTTCACTGACACCACAATCCTGGGGAAAGGAAGTACTGAAGAATTGTGGGCTCATATTCCTCCAGCCAGCACAATTATTCTGGGGCAATGGGGGAATGAAGAAGTGTAGATCAACAGCCTTTCACTGGCACTGCCCTCCCAGTGAAATGAAAGAGGGAAGGAGCACAGACTTACACTCTTCTAACTGGTGCCACTATTTAGGGGCAATGAAGGACTGAAGGAAGATGAACCTTCACCCCTCTTGCTGGCATCCCTCTCCCAGGGCCCTAGAGGACAGAGGTGTGCAAACTTATGCTTCTCCAACTGCCACTGTTGCACCATGACACTGGAGAAGTGAAGGAGTAATGATCCACACTCCTCTGGCCAGCACCAGTGTCCTGGGCCAACACAAGAGTTTGCCTTAAATCTCAGAGGAGATTTGGAACTTGGATTTTTCAGCAATAATGAAACTGGTGGTTGACTTTGTCAGCTCTTACAGAGGGACTTGGTGCCTTTTGCAGTCTTTGTGGGGGGGGGCATGGGAAGAATGTTATGATTTGTGTCTGGAAGTCCCCTCAAAGTTGCTTGCACTTTTAGATTGGACTTTTGTTTAGAGATAGCTGAAAGTAGAGTTTGTGATAGATTCCTGGTGGTATGGTAGGATTAAGGGTGTTGCCATTAATCAAGAGTGATTACTGGATGAGTCCATTAATTCAATTGGCACTACTTAATCCCAGCAGTCTGAAAAAGATAAAAGGAGCAGAAAGGGGCTGTTTCCTCATTTTGTTCTTGTAGTTTTTGCTCTTTTTTGATATCATGAATGGTTCCCACTCTGCCATGTGCCACTCTGTTTTGGAGCCTGACAATTATGGAATTAAACTACTACAAACTGTGAGCTAAATAAACCTTTTCCATATTATCTTGAATTTTTTGGAATTTTATCTCAGGTGTTGGAGGAAAGGAATTAAGACAACCCCTTTGTATCATACTGTTTGAATAACTACACCCTTTCTCATATGTCTATTCTATCCATGATTTCACATTTTTGGTTCATTGTGTTTGCCTAATATATTCCTGAGTACTTCTTGGAGTGCTGTTTTTATGTTCATGAATTCACTACATGTCATTTGTCATACAGTGTAATCATTTCTACATCTATTTTGAAACTGTAGCTTTGCCAGATATATTAGTCTTCACTGGAGCTTTATATTAAGATTTTAAAAGCTTCACTCCAATCTTCAATAGCCTTTCAATTCTTTATTGAAAATTTTGCTTTAATATTAGTCATTAGTATTTTATTATTTAATATTACCTTCATAAGAAATATTAAATATTATCTTGAATATTACATTCATAAGTAATTATTTGCTATACTATGACAGTTTTATAATTCTTTCTTTGTGCTGGACTTCTGGGATTGTGAATATATTACATCATGGGAACCTTTTTTTTTGCTGTAGTTATTTGTCATTCCATAAACTTCACTTACTTATACAGTTTGTCTCATCATATTACTTGGAACCTTTCTACTATGATTTCTGTAAGTTGATTACTTATCCTCAGTGCACTGTCTTGTAATTTCAACACCAGTGTACCTTATATTATGGATCTAAGTGTCATCTAGTAGGTCTTGGATGAGTTTTTGTACTTCTAATGTTTTTAACATATTTTATGATTATATTATTACATCATTTAATATTGTGTGGAAGATGACTGGAACGGATCTCCTTGAAAGTGGAGCATTTGTCTCTATCTTGGGTAAGCCTAGGCTTAATTCCAAGTACTGATATGTACAGAGCAGGTTGGGATAATACTCTATCACCTCGAATGGCTCTAAGCAATGAAAATCAGTCATGCAAAGGGGCTGATGTGTAGCCTTTGAAACCAGGCAATAAGTCAGTGATGTCCTTCCTATATCTCCCTATGACTAACAGTGACCTAGGTGCAAAAGTGCCACACTGTTGGTTGGGACTGAGTGTAGATCCTTGTCTTGTTCTTCATTTTAGAGTGAACATTTTCATTTATTAACCATTTAATATGATTTTGGCTGTTGGTTTGTCATAGATAGCTTTTATCAGATTGAGTTAAAGACCATTGATTCTGATTTTCTGTAGTTTTTATCATGAATGAATGTTGGATTTTAGCAAAAGTTTTTCTGCATCTATTGAGATGATCATGTGGTTTTTGTCTTTGACTCTGTTGATATAGTGTTTTACATTTATTGATTTGCATATATTGAATCATCCCTACATTCCTGGCATTACTCCCATTTGGTAATGGTGTATAATCTTCTTGATGATTTGCTGCATTCTGTTTACTAGCATTTCATTGAGGATTTTTGCATCTGTGTTCATTAGGGAGACTGTTCCGCACTTTTCTTCTTTGGTTGGATCTTTCTCTGATTTTCACATCAGGGTAATACTTGCCTCCAGGAATGAGTTAGGCAGAGTTGCTTCCCTTTCAAATTCATTAAAGAGTCTGAAGAGTATTAACATTAAATCTTCTTTAAATTTCTTGTAAAAATCAGCTGTGAATTCATCAGGACTTGGGCTTTGTTGATATGTTTGTAATTACATTTTTCATTTCATTGCCTGATATTGGCTTATTCAGAATTTTTGTATCTTCTTGATTCATCTTTGGTAATTCTTACATTTCTTGGAATCTGTCCATTTCTTCTGTGTTTTCCATAGTATGAGAGTAAAGATTTTTAAGTAGATATTGAGGATTTGAATTTCCACAGGATCTATAGTGATTTCACCTTTTTCATTCCTTATTGTATGAATATGATTATTTTCTTTACCTTTGTAATAAGATTGGCTAGGGGTTTATCAATTTTATTTATTCTTTCAAAGAACCAACTCTTCAATTCACTCGTTCTTTTTATACATCAACAAATCAAGCCATACATTAAAGATAAATATTAAAATTTATTTTTGTTCTTTAAGTCATATGAGAATAACATAAAATGTGCTGGTATTTGTGGTGCAGCTTTAATGAGGCAGGTGGTGATAAGGACAAAGAAAAGAGAAAAAATTTGTATATATCATTTGCATCTAAAGAAGGTAAGGAAAATATCAATAGGTAAAAATAAGTTAAACTTGTTGGAATGTTTAAATAGATGAAGTAGCCAGGGATACAGCTCAGTGGCATAAGTGCCTGCCTGGCAAACACAAGGTCCTATGTTCAATTCCCAGTATGAAGATGAAAAAAAAGAATAAATAGGTGAAGTAAATGGCTTTTATTGATGGAGTTTGATATTGTTATTTTGTAGGCAGGTGGAGGTATGCAGAAGCATGGAAGTGGTTTTAAAAACCTAAGGAAGATAACAGTTTAGTGGAAATAGTTAAAATATTTGTATTTAGTTTTGCTTTAAACATCTATGTCAAATGTTATGCTCAAAAGGAAAGAACAACTGGGATGAGAGAAAAGATAAAAGAAAGAAGGGAAAAATATGAATATATATACATATTCACAAACACAGGAGAAAGCTAATATAATTGTACTACTAATTTGTACTGCTTTATTGAAAGGAACAGTTAATGTTTAATCTTTTTATCAGTCTTTCATGCCTATATTTATTTATCTAAGTAACCAATTTGAAAATTACAATATGTAATACAACTGCTATTGTTAATTTCCTACCATCTTGTCTGAAATTCTGTATTGCTTTTATTGTTTTTATGTTGTTTTATTTGTGTCTGTGTGTTTGTTAATATATTTTGTTTCTTTTACCTTTAAAATAAAAAAAATAAAATGAAATTACATTGCCATTTCTTTGTTTTAATTTGTGTCACTGCTTATCACTTACTCTCTAATGTGTACGCCTACATCCCTGGTATCAGGATGCACCTAAGCATGCTGAGATGAGAGTGAAAGCAAGAAAAAAGTGTTAAAAGTGAATAAAGTGAAAAACCTGAAGCAGAATGCTAAAAGAGGTAACCTGTCAAAGGGGTAAACAATGAAGCATAAAGGTTATTAAGAAAATCTCATCAATGAAAAAGCAAGAACCAAACAATATAAGAATAATATAATTACAAAAAAACCATTCAGCTGTACATAATCAAAGAAGGAAATATAAACAACTACTATAAAATATAAATACAAATACAAAGAAAAACTTTCCAAAGTGTTTAAAGCATGAACTCAGTGCACCCTTACAGCCCCCTCTACACTCCAGTTCAAGTCTCATTGAGAACCCATAGTTTCACCATGTGGACTAGGCAATTTCATGTGCACAGCAGGGAAGTCGGTTATTCCCTCCAAACGTGTTCTGCTTACAAGCCATGCTTCAGGCCTGAGTCACTACAGCCCCCCTTGATCCATTTGCTTTAGTCATCTGGGCAGCCCATCCTGGTTGACCTCACTACTCCTTGGCCATAGTATCAGGTATGATAGAAGCAGGTCAGAAACAATGCTCCACGTCCTTCTTGCTTTTTCCAAGATTATACTCATAGAGAGGCTGAACTGTAGGAGAAACTTCAAACTTTTTGGATACCTTCCTCATGTTATTGTACTGGTTGATTTATTAAATGATATTTAGTCCTGTTCTGAAACACTGTTAATGTCTGAAGTAGTCTTAACAATCCCACAAGGAAAAGTGAAGGATGGCAAAATTTTGTGATTTCTGGTACAATACAATTTTGTATTATTGCTAACAGTAATACAGTACAACCAAAATGCTTGTTAAATAATTTCTTTGTTATCACATGATTCACTCCAATGTTACCATAAAACAAAAATATATCTGTGCTTTTTTAAATCTGTTATGTGTGCTCATTGATTTTCACCTGAGATAAATTACTATCATAGTAGTTTACCTGTCACAAGATAAAAATCTACAATTAGACACATCAGTTAAGGAAACTCAGTCAGTGTTTGCTCACATTTGAGACAATTTCTATAACCTTTCATGGGCTCTGAGAAAAGGCCAAAGCAGTCACATTGGCATTTTCTTATGTCGTTTTCTTGTTTTGTTTGTTTGTTCATTTGTTGTTTTGTTTTTTGGTACTGGGGATCAAACTCAGGACCTTGTGCTTGCCAGGCAGGTGCTTGCACCACTGAGCTATCTCCTTAACCCTTACATCAAGTTTTTGAACAGTGGGGGCTGGGGATTTAGCTCAGCGGCAAAAGCGCTTGCCTGGCAAGTGCAAGGTCGTGAGTTTGGTTCCCGGTACTGGAGAAAAACAAAAAAAAAAAGTTTTTGAACAGTGAATCCACACAAAACACCACAGTACCATTTTTTCAAGAACTCTGTACAAAATCCTCCATTTTCTGTGAAAGAAGATTGTGCTCCATCTTAAAAGAGCTACAGCATATGAAACACCATTGAAAAGATTTGTAAAAAATCATAATATATGATAATATTATCAAGTATATAAAAGCATATTTTATATAAAATGTAACTTCTTATGTTTTTTTAAATGTTTAGATAGTGGTATTAATTATCCCAATACTCCTGTGCAATCAATAATTCTAATAGTTTTTAGAAAAATAAAATTTTACAGCCCATAAAAAATATGATCTCCATGTACAAAGTTGTAAACATTTATTTTCTTTTTCAAACAAAATCCTTAGAATTACTAAGTGTAGAATATTAACTTATGAGTATTCAAAGCTGTGTAGAAAACATCTTTTTTATTTCTACCCAAAGATATCATAAGTTACTCAGTTACAGTTAGTAATTGAATGAAAGGGTGTGCATATTTTTGATACTCCACCACTGAGCTATATCTTCTACTCTTTTTCTTTGTTTAATTTTAATTTTCTTAGTATGTTTGTAGTACATTAATTTAGTTTCGCCTTGAGAAGTAAGTCCATGTACACTTCACAGCTTGTTTCTTTTTTACTAACCTCTCTCAACCTTCTCACTCATGTCCTTTACTGTCTATAAATCTCCTTTCCCCATTTTCCTTTTTCTTCTTCTTATCCTTCACCAACGTTGAAGACAGAAATTTTACCTTCATTTTGGGTATTTGGTGCCCATACATACAATATCTTAAATCTTTTTGCCCTTCCTTTCTCTAAGACACAGTCTTACACAGTTGCCAAAGTTGCTGCCAAACTTGCTATAATCCTGCCAACTGTCGTAGTGCATGAGGACATCAGCACTTGCCCCATGTTTTCTTTAAAGTTTTACAAAAATTCCAGTCACATTTGCCTGAGTATAATTTGATGTAAGTTTAAACTGAAGTTTTTTGCTCCCATTTCAGAGTCTGAATAGATCTTGCCAATTTTAACAGAGTTCCATCTGGTTTCCTTTACAGATCCAAGAGAGTACATTTGTTACCATTTAATTCAAAGACATATTACTTTTAAAAATGCAAATAAAACTTTATTCTTTCTGCTCTTTTCAACCAGAAGTTTCAATAATTGCTAATTTTTAAAAGGTATGATAAAATGCGTGATCAAACACCAAATTGGAATTATTTCAGGAATTATGAAATAGAATTGAACATTCTTTAATGTTTCACTGAAACAAAATATAT
Organism: Chinchilla lanigera; assembly: GCF_000276665.1. Lineage (NCBI taxonomy): Eukaryota > Metazoa > Chordata > Mammalia > Rodentia > Chinchillidae > Chinchilla > Chinchilla lanigera. The sequence continues at coordinate 4,075,738 of NW_004955447.1, read as the reverse complement.
AGCAAATCAGGAAGGTAATGGTTTTATAAAACATTGAGGACCATCTTCCTATACCTTGATCTAAAATGGTTGATTAAAATACAATAGACTGGCTTAACATGCCTACCACCTATAGGTCTCAATGAGTTCTATTCCTTCTTCTTCTTTCCTATCTTATGAATCTTCCAATAATAAAACAAGCAACATTTCATGACAAGGAAAGTAATGGTCACCACACAGGCCAGCAGAAAGCCAATCACATCCAAAGAGTGGTACTGGTACCAAGTGAGGTTCTGGGCAAGTGGCTGCAGGTGCTTGGCCCCTTTGTGGCGCATGACAAACTCAATCCAGAAGGCTGCTCGGTCCAGGGGCTTCATTGGCTGGTCATGGTGAATGGTTGATAACCACATGACATTCTCTTTGTAGCTAAAAATTTAAGGAGACATCAACTTAAAAACTGAATGAAAAAATATATGCATATTATTTAGATAAATATATGTAGACTTGATAATATTGAAAAAAAAACTTGTCCATAGTTTTCTTCACTGATATGTTACAGATACTATGGTTCTGAACTTTTTGAATATGTAGGTTTGAACACGTGTGGAAGAAAACTAGGAGAATTACTATTTCAAATAAAATAACAGGTATGTGTTAATTAAAACAATATCAATCAAAACTCTACTTTGTGGATTTAGAGATGTATATAGAGTAATTGAATATTAATGGGATGGGTGGTAGAAATTCCAGTAGTTATCACAACAGGCAGTAAGAAGGCAAATCCATGTTAAGGACAGAGGAAATATCTGAGGAACATTGATAATAAGGCGGTTATGACAAAATCCAAGTGGTAAAATTTTATTACTGGACAAGTGATGAACACTACAAAGCAGGCTGTCTTCTTTTATCCTTACTCGGACCCTGGTTTCCTGTGCTTTTAATAAATGTCTTACCTTTTCTTTCTAAATGCTCAGGAAAGGCATAGTTGCTTTTTTCTCTGATGACTATGAGGAGCAATATGCTGATTTTGGAATTCTTTGGAGGATTTTATCATGTGCTGATAGCTCATTAAATGTTTGTGATCATTATTATTGATATTTATTGTCTCGGTATTGTGATTTTAGATTACTGGAACTGGTCAACAATTTTCAAATAGTATCACTGTTACCTTTATTATTGTTGTTGGAATGACTATTATACAAAACAGAGTAGAATATGGAATGAATTTACCAAGCATAAAAACAATGTTTTATAGCATTACATGGGAGCAAAAGCAATGGAGGCAGCTTTTTCATTTTTTAATGAATGGAGGCAGTGGGAGGGGCTGGGGATTTAGCTCAGCGGCAAAAAGGGCCTGCCTGGCATGCGCAAGGTCGTGAGTTCGGTTCCCGGTACCGGAGAAAAACCAAAAAAAAAAACCCCAAAAAAAAGAGCAGTGGGAGGGCTTGTTTTTAGAAAGTTCTCAAATCTTGACACAATTTTAATGGACTAGGAAAGACTCTAGTGAGGACATTACAGGCTATATTCAAAGAATTAGTATAATGATATGAAAATTTTAACTAAAATCACTAGGGAAAGTTTAAGTACAGTAGGATTTTGATATGATATATACTTTTTTGGTTTAAGGAATAAAATCCGTTTTGGAATGGTTTGACACTAGTATGGAGATAATGGATGTGTTAACTGGCTATAATGCAGAAAATGCTTTGTTTCTGTATATAGCCACATCATCATGTTGTATATCATAATAAACAAAAAGGTAAGTTTAAAGTAGCCTGGTGAATGCAACTCTTAAATGCTTGTAAATTTAAATCTACTGACATTCTGTTGGAATAATTTTCTAATGCTCCTACTAAGCCTTCTTTTTCTGCTTTCATTACCCTCCTTGAGATTATTGGCATTATGTTTAAACCTTAGGTAAAATTCCACAAAAACCACGAAAAAAAAAATCATCATGAAGGTCACAATTGCATACGTACGATTTTCATCAGGCGTTAAGTAAAAATTTGTATTCATGAAAATGTTCCTGTTCAGATTCTCACTGAACCCTTCTCCTTTATTCAGAATTTACATAAAATCTTATGCAGAAAATGAATAATACTCACGATGGGTTGTTCATGACTTCCTTTAGTGCATTGACCAAATCTGCAGTTGACATTGTCTTGAAATCCAACACAACAGCTGCTCCTTTGGCTTTCATGTGAGCTGTGTTATCACGTTGCTCCGAAAACAAAGGAATGCCCACCATAGGGACCCCGTGGGTGATGGCATCGTAGATGCCGTTGGCTCCTCCATGAGTTACAAAAGCTTTGGTTTTGGGATGACCTGGGATTAGGAGAATTTCAGTCATGTTATTAAGTATAAATCTTAGACAAAATATGAGAAATATCAGGACATGATAAGAGAAGTATATTTTATGAAATAGCTGTCAATCGTTTTTTAGTGATATTAGTTTGCTTTGCATCTTCGAACAAAAATCACCAAAATCTACTTCCTGGTAGGTGAAGATTTGATGGTGGAGATATTGTGTGACTTAAGAGGTGGACAATGAGTACATGATAGTAGGATAAATAGAAGCCATAATGAAGAAAACAAAGCAAGTGATAAAGAACTAGTGCATGCTAGAACCTGTCTTCTTTTAAAAAAAATACAGTGCTTTCAGTAATTCTGATGTGAAGACTGTTCAAAGCTGCAAGGGGAGCAACTGCAATCGGATGAAGTATATTATTATTTCATAATAAACAATGTGAAAGATTTTTCTCTGACAAAATATAATGTCATTTTGAATTAATCAACATTGACCTTGGAGCATCACTATTTTGGGGGAAAATGCAGGCTTATTTCTTGCAATGTTGGTCAGAGATACAAAAAAATTAATTAAAAATTCTCAGTGATATGTAATTGCTACTAGGTAAAGATTGTTTCTGACAATAAAGAGGAGATTGTATGATAAAATGCAAACTATTATGCTTTATTTCTCATCAGACTGGGAAAAGAATACAAGAGTTTTGAATTTAATTTTGAAATCTTTAATAATAAATGGTCAAAGTGTTTTTTCTTTATATTGAAGTATCATGAAGTGAATTAAAAATTATCGGGTCTTCAGTGTTTGTGCTTTAGAACCTTACCCAGTAGGTCATTCTGAGGGATCCACTCATACACTTGAGTATTTGGTGGTAAGGTATCAGGTTTCCTGCCTTTAAATCTCCAAATAACCTAATAGATCAAGAAAATATTTCATTGTATTTGTCAAAACTGAACTCAATGTATACCTAAGTTTTAATAAGTTCAGATATCACTTAGTTAAATGTGCTCCATATATTTATATATGTATTAGATGATCAAATGAGATCAAGAAAATATAAGTAATGTGAAAAAGTCAAGAACAAATACAATATAGTAGTCTTCTACATAGTTTCATACTCCTTTGGACAAGTGCAGTCATGAGTTTAACTTCTGATTCTCAGTTTAGCAAGTAGCACATTGATAACAAAATAATACACGTGTTAGAAAATACAAAAGTAGAACATAAGTATTTAACAATTAAATTTATATTCCATTTGACAGAGAACTAGTGCCTACTATATTTTCTGGAGAGATAGGGAACTTCCTCCTTTTTCAGGCTTGATTCAGCTTGAATTTTGTCACTTTCCTGCTCTCCCTCAATTACCTACATGCTTGAATCTGTGTGGAAAGAAGCAATGTCTGTGCAAGACATATGTCACTGATGTGCTGTGTTCACAGAAGAGCATGGTTCTACCTTCTGTTACATCTTCCTGTTTCAGATCATGACATCTGGCTGCATTTTTGTGAGGATGAGGACAGTACTTTTACTCAGGATTGATAAACTCTGGCCAGGTTTCTCTGAAGAGTCCCCTAAACAGCATGCTGCACAGCCTAATTCCAAGGATGAGGCAAGGATTCCTTGTGAATCATACAGGCCATGATGAAAATCACCTTCTTTGCAATACTTACATATTGCTTTGTGCTAGTGAGGTCAGTAACTCAGATTTCATCTCTTTCTGAGACAACTATAGTTTGCTCTGTGCCTTTAGAAATCCCATAAGAAAATGAGATTGTACAGGATTTTACCATTTTGAAAAGCCTACAAATAATAGTATGGTAACAAAACTTCACTTACTTAAACCATTAAATAGATTTCTTTCTGATTTCACTGTTAACATCCAAATTATTAGGAACCAAACTTTCCCTCTTTCATTAGTATTGCCTCTTATATAGCTTGGTTCTAAACTGGCTAAGATAAATTACAGCTACAACACTATTCATCACGGAGGAATTCCTCGAATTGGACACAATATAGAATTGGACAAACTCATTGTGCACTTGTCTAACATTGAGGCACATTGTCTAACCTTTTGTGGCAATTGTGCAAGAGCTGAAGTAATCACATTGGCCCTTTCTTCTGTTATGTTGTCGATCATGGAGCCCAGAGAAAACACTACCATACCATGTTCTCCGGAGCTCTGCACAAAGTCTTCCATTTCCTGTGAAGAAAGAATTTGCTACATCACCAAAGAAGAATGGAGGGACAAACACTGTTGCAAAGATTCGATCATAAGTGAGAGAAGTCACGTTATGTCAGATATCATTGGAGGAATGGCGGAGGTTAAGTAGGAGGATGGAATGTTTGGCTACTTGGGCTTTTCTAGTTGTTCTAAGTACATTCTCACTGTTGTGCAAAGTATATCTAAAATGTATTCTTTTTGCAAACTAAAATTTTACGTGCAATTTGTTTTCCATGTTTGTAAGCAATTGTATTGAATTTCTGCTTCTTTTTCATCCTACAGGAAATATTTCCATTTATAGTCTTTTTGTTTTTATTTCTGACCAAATTTTTATATGGCTACTATGGTGTTAGCAAATATTCTTTAGTTGGATATGTAATTTACTATATATATTTGCTTTTACTATAAATTTCTGTTAATGTTGACATTGTATGGTTTGATTATATTTTTCTAAGTAGTTTAGGGTAGATTCATTTTTAAGATTTCATCAAATTATTCAAAAGTTTTAAATTTAACCTATGAAATAATTTGTCTTTATATTTGATAATGAAAAAATCATGTATTTTAGTGAGAAGACTTCTTTTAAATAGATTTCATACTACTTGATTTGGATGCAAATCTTATATGTATATATTTTTAACCAGTGGTATTAGTACTAAGCAATGCCATTGTAATGTTATGTTTTTCTTTTTATTTTCCATCGTACTTTTTTCCCACTTTGACTAACCCTGTGTTTTTAATGGAAATCAGGAATTCTTTCATATATAAGCATATACTCTACTGAACTTTCAATAAGCTTGTCTCAATCTTTGGATTCAGAAAAATAACTTTAAAGAACCTGACTAATTTGAATTCAAAATATATAGTAGACTGTAATTTAACAAGTTTTAAAATTTTTGCTTCTTGCTAGTAGAATGATAGGTAAAAGAGAATTTCTGAAGGTGATATACAATAAAGACTAAGGAGTTATTTTCTTTAAAATGTGCCTTAAATGTTTGATGTGAATGTTGAATTCATTTTTTCTTTTGTTTCTTCATAAGTTACACTATTCTACATGGAGACTGATTTCTATTATAATTCAAATCTCAGGGCTGTTTCCAGAGGTGAGGGGTCTGGGTTCCTCAGAAACTGTACTGCAGTGTCCAATTGAGAAAACTTGAGAGAACCACAAACACCTACACCAGCAGAGTAATTTAGCCCCTCTGAACTCTGAAGCATAAAACTGAAATTTCGAGTGAGCAATAGGAACTGGTGAGATAAAAGCAAGAAACAGGGGGTTTGCCTGCAAATATTGTTAAGATTTCAAATTTATATCACTTAGAAATGATCTTTATTTTAATGCACGAATCTTATTTTTTTAAAGAAACCTGAACACTTGCAATGATATTTTAACATTTCATCTTCCTAATGTCTGCATTTTCTCCTTTGTTTCTAATATTTTGAAAAAATTATTAGTGCATACTATTTAAACAGAATAATGTGTTTCCTTTGGTGATAGTTGGATATATTCACTTACTTTTAAGAAGATTAGGACTTCTACTCTCTGTAATTTTGCTTGAAAATAAAATATAATGCTGCATTCTAGCTCCTATTGAATGAGTTTACATGTTAAGCCTCTGGCATGTATTAGACAGTTAACAGAATTAGTGATAACATAATTAACAATAACATCAATAGTCAACATTTATTCTAGATCATTGATCAAGTACCAAAAGTATTTCAAGATTTTCTTGTGTATTAACTGTCTTTCCCCCAGTTCATTATGTGACTGCTGGTCTTATTATGTGAGTAGGTATAGTCATCCATTAGAAAATCTCAGTCTAATTATCATTATCTTTTTTCTGATGTCTTAGAATTTCCTAAATTTCTCCTTCCATAGTCTTGCCCACCTACACTCAAATCTAGTAACTGAATTTAGAAAAACTTTCCTTTTCTTTTTTTTTTAAGCAATTCTAAATTTAAGTTGCCTGAGTTGGATTCTTGTTTAACTACCTAATACCTGTTTTGGATACCTTTCATTCCTTTGGAGTATCTAGTTACAAATTATTTCTACATGTAATCAGTCTCTTCATTCAGTTTGGGAATCTTAATGAAATATGAATAGTTGCAAAAATACAGAAACATGACTTTCTCCTGGAAGGATACTTTATGTCATTTTCCACATCTCTCTCATTTCGAATAAAAGCTCTGAATAGTGGATATTTATTCTTCTTGAAAATGAAAATCCCCAAATCAAACTAAACCAAAGCAAAATAAATCAAACCAGAGATATCCTTACCTTAGGCAAAGGTTTGGCAGGTTTGCAGTGGAGTCCACCAACGAACTCAATATTCGGCAATGTTGGGCGAGGAAATTCCAAATCCCAATAGGAACGAATGAACCACATTTCTGCTTTTGCCATGACCTGAAATAATGTAGTGGGTCTCCCTAAATGAAGAGAGACAGCAAAAAATGAAAGAGAAACAACAAGAAATGAGAGAGAGAAATACAGAGAGAGAGAGAGAGAGAGAGAGAGAGAGAGAGAGA
>NW_004955447.1:4063822-4068607 GCF_000276665.1 Chinchilla lanigera | reverse complement strand
AAGGAGAGAGAAAGGAAGAAGGAAAGAAACAAAGAAAGGAAGAAAGAAAATGAAGGAAAGAAAGGAGGAAAACAGGACAGTAAGAAGTGCATTATAATGAGCAAGTTGTCATGTTAACATGTGCTTTACTTTTGAAAGACATTGAACTATTTCAATCAAAGTTGGAAATAATGATATATAAGCATCTCTGCATTGAAAGAACAAATATATTAATTTACACCTGAAATACATATATATGTCTGTTTTTTATGCATACATAGCATATACAGGTCTGTTTTTTATGCATGTTCATTGCGTGTGTGTGTAAGGGTGTGTGTTCTGTGAAGGACATGGGGAGTTCTACATTTCTGATTTGACTTCACCATATTCATAATCACAGCCACTAAAATAAGACCTTATAGATTTGATCATGAATGAATTTCCCTTATATGATTGCAAAAATAGCAGATCCAAATATAAACAAGTTTAGCTCCATCACTGCTTAAACCTACAATAATAATGGAAATATGTTTTCCAGAATATTGCTGCCTACTTTCTGTAATTTAGCTACCTGATTCCTGGTCTTCCAATTGAACTGTCAATATTTAAATTTGTGGCTGACATTCTGGTGTCTACTGCTATTTTTGTTTATTTTGGGATTTATGTCATTTATTATGTACAGATATTTCCATCAACTGTCAAGAAAACTTTCAGAAATTGTGAAACTTAGGATGTGTGTTCACCGCAATTTTGAGTTTTATTTTTAATGAAGAAAAATAACTTAAAAAATGAGAAAATAATTAGATATATGTCTCCACTTACAAAAATATTTTGGGTCTTTACCAAAGATAATTGATAATTACCAAATGAAAGAATGAGAAATCATTAATCACAGAGCACTATATGTTTCAGTTGTGAAAGAAATCTTCAGGTTACATGGAAAATGTCTTAATTTTAAATAACAAAACTGATCTTCTGAAGGAAGCAATTTTCAATGATTAGAAGATAGTTGTGCTACCTCCTAGTCTACAAGTCTTCATCCAAAGATAAAGGGAAGTTTCTAATGACCTTTGATAAGTGAAAAACGGTACAGAAAAGTAGGTATATAATTGCTTAAAAGTAGGTATATAATTGCTTAAGGAAAGCCTAAGTGAAGAAAAAAAGGAAAGAACACCTAAATGTTATGCTTTCTAGTTGTATCACCTGGAAGGTTGGGACTTTTTTTTTAAGAATAGGAAGGATTTTTTGAGAGTAAGAAAGCCTCTGTCTAAGATAGAGAGAAGGGGGGGGCAGACAGTGGGTTGCTTGCTGATCCAATTTTTTGAGTGTGTTTTATTGAGCAAAGGCACGAGGTGAAGTGAGTTTAAGGAGGGACAGAAGTATGAAAGAGTACAAGTGCAGTCTCTCAGGCAATATTGATTAAATGTGGATCATATTGCGAGGCAAGTCACCTAGCAAGCACACATGGGCCTGACAATGTCTTTCCTGGAAGGTTATGAAGTTTTTGGTCCCCCAATAAAGATGAGTCTGTTTTTAGAATAACCGATGCTCTTCATCCCTAGAGGAACTACATGGGTGTAGTTGTTCCTCTGTTCATCTTTTCTTCAAACCTGTTGTGACTGCTGACTCATGTTACTAGTGAAAGATTTTCCACAGTAGTTGTGAGATTGAAATGTTTATACCTAATTTCTTCATTTGAGCTATAAAAGGTGCATTCCTTATTACCATGCAGGAGCACACTTCAAAAGCATATGACAATAAGCACTTCACAAGAGCAACAGGAAATATAACTTACCTAAAACTTCACTGTAAAATTGATTCCATTTCTTTTCATTATATGTCTGAAACCAAAAGTCAAAATACAGCATGCACAGCATATTTTTTACCCTCTCCATGAAAGTCATCTGACCACTTAATCCAGACATAATAATAGGTACGTAAGAAGGAGGAAACAGAAGCCCTCCACTGTACTTTTCATAAGTATAGCCAGGGGAAAAGCGGAGAGTGTACACAAAAGGAATTTTCAGTAGCTCAGCTATCAGCTCACCACAGGGAAATTGGGCATCTGCAAGAAGGAGGTCAAACTTTGATTCTTGTAATTTTGTCAGAAGTTTCTTGTTCAAAACTGCATCTTTACAGTTTCTTTCACAAACATTACAAAAATCCCTGTAGATGTCTTGTAGTAGGGGAAAGTATTCCCAGTAGGTATCCTTTGGCACATCATATACCCAGTTATCAATCCAGTGTCTGAAAAATTTCTTCATTTCTTCTGGAGTGATAGACGAAGGAAAAGTTTCAAATCTTATGCCAGATGGATTATTGAGATCAATAAAAACAGAAGATGAAGGTCGGAGAACTGTCACCTCATGTCCCCTCTGTACAAGTTCAACCAGTATTACCTTTGTATTCATCCAGTGGTTGAATTCCATTTGCCACACCAGCACCTTCCCACAGCTCCCGGTGCTGAAGAAAGAACACAGCTGTAGCAGCAGCAGCAGAAGTGTTTTCATCATCCTAGACATCCTGGTAAAGCCAAGTGCTTCCATTCACAGTGTACTGCATGCTGTCATTACTCAGAACATTTACTTATATCCATGCAAAGGAAACCACAAAGTTAAACTGTAACTTTGGCCAATCAGTGCGTAAAAGGACAAATCAAAGTACATGAACAGTAAATGAAAAACTCAAAGTGTGTCATAATTTTATAAGCACTTTGAATATCTCTTTTTTGATTAAGGACTTTGATCTAGTGAAATGTAGAGTACTTGCCTTTGTGAGTCACCTCAATATAATCAATTAATATTCATGCCAAGAGAAGTAGAAATTGAGAAATGACTTTTTTCTACAGATTTTCAAACATTGACACAGACTTTGAGATAAGGTATACAGCTATAAGGAATTTCTTAGCTATTGTGATTCAATGAGTAGGTTCAATAAATTAATTTTGTAAAACTATTTATAAAATGCATCTGACCCACATACAGTTACCCAAATGAAAGTGTAAAATTTAGTGTTTTATAATACATGCACAGAAACGTGCACCCATCATGACAATTTTTCAATCACATTATTTTTCCAGTAAGAAATTCAAACCCTGAAGCAAGATGTCTCACTGTAGTTGTCTGCTGTACCATACTGTACAGCATATGATCGGGGCAGGAAGAAAAGCAGTTATTTCCATGCAGAGGTTGAGGCAGAATGACAGAGTGCTATTGTGACAGAGACTTTGAGGAACAATGAAATGACTTTAGCCATATAAACAAGGAAACTGAGCACATAGCATCTGCCCTCTCACATCTCCGAAAACAGTTGACTTGGTGGGAAAGAGTAAGCAGAGGTCTCAGGTGTTACATACTTGGAGAAGTCTGCATGTTCTCTAGGTTGTGAGCACTATCTGGGTAGCTGGGAGTTTAGCACACTGCTTCATTACCCTACAGAATGGGCTAAGCCAACAACTTGTCTCCTTGGCCAATGCCCTGATGATCAGCTCCACTTTGAGGCTGTGTTCAGATGGGGTGTTGTAAAATATTTGGGCACAGGGCCAATCTTGTCACAGGACGTGAGGCTGTTGAATCAATGAAGGGTTACTTATCTAAAACATAGTCATATACTGCTGGGGGCCACAAATTCACAATGGCTAGCTTTACATACTTCCCTAAGGGATGAACGGAGGTTTGAGATTTTTAGTATTACCCTTTTGAAATTTCCCATTGTCCCAGAGGGGTGGGCCATTCTCTCCCACCTACAAGACTAAGACCTGTAAGACTACAACTAAAACTAAAATTAACACTTTGATTGAGACTAAGCCTAAGTCTACAAAGCCTAAAGATTCTTCGGGGCAAGATCCTCGTTAGTTTTAGATCATCACTGCCCTCTAAGTCATCCAATAATCCCCTCCTTGATCAATAAATGCCCAGGTTCTGGCTGCCTCATGGCCTTTGTTCCCTGTCAATAACTGGCCATCCCAGGTCCTCTCTCTGTCATCATTTTGCCTTTCGTTCATTCTTGCTTGCTTGCTTGCTTTCTCTCTTTCTTCATTTTTATGCTGTGCACCATAATATCTGATGGGAGTTTGGGGCTCACTGCAGGAGTCTCCAATAATACAAAATGACAATCCCTATTTTAGAAAGTTCTTTAGAAATGTGTTGATTATCTGAACCTATCTGTAAGGTAGTAAATGATGACTTTTCTCATTTGGAAACTCACAGACATATACTGTTGGGAGAAAATGAGGTATAACTATGTCCTGTGGCACTGCAGGTTCTGTGTCTCCACAGCATATAAATGAGCACTGATATCCACTTTAAATATTTTAATAGAGACTGCTGTCAATCAGGTTTACCTTGCTCATGAGGAATAGAAAATATATTAGTGAAAACAAGAGATTTTTAAATTGTTCAGTATTACTGTAATCAGACTACATTGGCTATATCCCCCACTATACAAACCTTCCATGGAGAAAGAATGCAACTTGGAGTGACAATAGTTTGTAATATTGACCACAGTAGTTAACACGGTTGAATAAAAGATGGAAACAATTACTTGTAGACAAGCCTGCTTCAGTCTGAGAGACCCAGACTATCAATCACTCTGTGAGAGAACCTCAGGGAAACATAAGCAGCCTGAGATCTCTGTCCTTTATCTGTAAGTCAAGGACAAGAGAACAAAGATGTAGATTAAAAGTAGTGGAAACATACTGTATAGGAGCTTTTGCTATGGGACAGAGAAAAAAGCAAGATGATGCTCTACATGACATACACCCATCTAATAATCTAGGCAAGCTTATCAGAGGTCATGGAAACACAC
>NW_004955447.1:4059546-4063572 GCF_000276665.1 Chinchilla lanigera | reverse complement strand
TAGCAAAAGAACAATACAAGCAATACAGAGCTACAAACAAGGTGGTAGGAAATAAACAATGTTTGTTCTACTACATATTGATATCTTCAAAGTGGTTTTTCAGGAAAACAAATAGAGACATGCAATCAAGGAATCATTAACTATTTCAGCAAAGAAATAGAAGACAGTAGTTCAACTATGTTAACTGTCCTGTGTATACATACATATAAAATTTCTCCTTCTTTCCCTTCTTTTTTCCCACATCCCAGTTGCCCTTTACCCTTGAGCATTTTCCTCTTGCTTCACAATGTCTATCATACCTCCTAGATTTTAGTCACTCTTTTAGGTTTTACACTAGTGAGATAATGCGGTGCTTGTAACCTAAAGCAGATGTAGAACTTAGGAGTAGATAGCAACATTTACCATATCTGTTGGGGGAAAAGTGATAAATAATAAATAGTGCTTTATTATTTGTTAGCAATAAATGATAAAGGTGAAATTTATTAATAATAAATAATAAAGGTAAAACTTTTTGTGCAATAAAGAAAATGTCTGAAATAAGATTTTTTCCAAATTATTTTAATAATTCATTAATTCAAATTATATTATTGTCTGTGTATTCATAACATAAGTATCATTCTGATCGTAAACTTCTTTCATAATGATAATACATAAAAATGAAACATCTGGTGTGAAATTTGGTAAGAGTAGGACAATCATCTGTTAAAAAAGTACTACGTAACTTTACATGTTAAAAAAGTACTACTTCATGAGAAACCACTTTGAAGATATCAATATGTAATACAAGCATTGTTAATTTCCTACCACTTTGTACCTCTGTATTGTCTGTACTGTTCTTTTGCTATTTTGTAAAAGGTTGTCTGTCTGTTACTGTTTTCTTCCTTTTATTTTTAAAATAAAAACCACAAAAAAGTACTACTTAATTTTATTAAGCTACATTTTATTTCCTTATATGGAAAATACTTTAATGTGGTAGTTTAAAGTTAAAATGCATTGGCTCTTTGTAGATATCTTCATACATAGTATTAATATATTTTTGATAAATATGACACGAGTACTGAAATATAATTTCTTTATTTGCTGGTATATATCAAATGCTTATGCTGCCACACAACTTATACAAATTTTATGAGTGTATTACATAAGGTTGTCATCATACTTTTTGATTTCTGTGCAATAGAAATATATAAAGATTACTGTCCTCCTTTGCAAACTATCTTCCCTTTTTTCACACCAGAGAGAGAAATTATTTCCTTACCTCTTGCTATGTTATCACGCAACAGCACTGTGGAGTTTAGATTTGGTACACAATTTCCCTGCATGGTATCTACTGACCCCTACTTTTTCACTTTCAGAATTAAAGGTATCTGTAAAATATTGAGCTTTCCTCACAATGTAAAATCACAGTTCCAACAAGATAAATAGCAATAATAATGAAAGACAGCAACCTGCTACATGATGAAAATAGTTCAAAGTATTCTAAGGGTCAATTATTTATCTCACAATAATCATGAAAGAAAGCTGTCATTCTTACATTTTCCACTTAGTAATGAACAAATAACAATAGCAAAACATAAATTGGACAAGTAAATTTCAGAGTCAGAAAATTTTGAAAATATCTTCACAAACTTTCATAATTTTTACCATTAGAGAATTGATAAAATGCCAGTATGAATTCCATATTAAAAACAATTCATCACTTTACTCCTACATGGGCCTAAAAATGACCATAGATTTGCTTTTGTCTTTAAATGAATATATTACAATGAACTTTGTACATTACTTACCTTACCAACTTATTACTGTGTTAATTATGTTGGGGAATAGTTTCTAAATCTCACCTTGCCTGACCTGGAATATCTGGTTTAATTTTACCACCTTATCTAACCTTGTACATATTTCTTATCCAGTCACTTCCAGCCATTGTCATTATGACTCAGCATTCTATTTTTTGACAATACAAATTTATTCTTCACCTATACAGAGTGTAAGACAGTATAAAAACTACACAAGAGAATATTAGTTTAGTACACCAAAAATTTAGAAGCATCATGAATCTTAAAACATGATCTGTTGCATTCCTAAGAAGCAATTTCTCAGTTATAATCAACATACTTTCTACTAGGAAAATAGATACTCACTAGAATGAAGGCACCAAATACCTGAAACTCTAGTGCTGGTTTGGTCAGTGTATATATGCAAAGGTGATGTGTTAAGGTGAACCCAGGTCCAGCAGAATTTACTCACCATAAAGAAGCCTGAGCTAGGTACCAATGGAACCAAAATTGCTACCTGCCATGGAGTCCATTCTGAATGTACATCCGGAGGTAAATCACTGGACAACACTGCTGTGTAGAGAACACATGGAGCAACGGTTAATTTACATTTGGCACCAACTTTGTTTGCCACTGTATTCAAGAGGCTCATTTGCATAAGAAAACCTGTGCTTCCCACTTAGGGCAAAGGGACAGAAACTTCTAGGAAGAGAAACTAAGAGAAATTTGAAAAGTTGACATTTGATGTGCAAGTTTTCAGTTTGTCGTGTCTGAAATGGAATGTAGCTTTGTCTCATTGGACATGGACTCTGCAGTGTTCCTTTCTCCCAAGTGGCTGAGTGGTGAGGTTCATCTGCAGAGGCCTAGAGGCAGGAGACATGCTCCTTGCAAGGCCTGGGTTTCTTCATTGTTCACAGTAGCGTCTCATTTAGTGTTAGACATTGAGAGCATGTGTGGTGTACAGCAGTCCTAAAGATATTAAAGTATACTTAAGAGAATATCAGTAAAAAACTTCTGCTTAAGATATATTTGTTAATTATGTCCAACAATATATATTACATTCTATGTGGGAATTAATTCAGATGAAAAGTAGTTACAGATTTATTCTGTGAAATAGATGGTTGAACTTCATTTGTAATTTTAAAAATTAATTTTGTGCTTGTTGATTTCTGTTTTAATCCATGTATTTATGCATAGCCATTCTCTCATGCATTACATTTAAAATAAATTTGTCTCATTTTGAAAGATGAAAGGTTTTACATCAATGCTCTTTTTATACATGACACTTTAAAGTTTTTATTTAAAACTGAGATATTTGAAACCTGCAAGAATCAATCTTGAATAAACCAAAATACAAACTATTCTTAAAATTTTGATCATTTCATATAAAAGAATATTGTCATGACTCAGTGGTATGTTACTATATATTTATGTACTTACCAACAATTACCTTTAAGTGAAAAGAAGTCTCAAACTGAAAAAAAAAGAAAAACGATTGCTTTCTCCTGTAAAATTATTTACTGAGTTTTATCTGGCTGCATGTGATGTAAGAATTGCATAGCTGATCTACTATTATGAAAATGTATTTGCTGAAGGCAAAAGGGTACTGGAATTTGGTTCTTCTAGTATTATAAAGTCTCTTTGTTGTCACAGAACAATTTGTATACACAAAATCTATTGCCCTTTGAGAAAAATGAGACTAAATTTAATTTTTAAAATTAATTTAAAAATTAATATTTTAATGTTTAAGATTATTCATGCCTTAATTTTGTAAAAAAATTTCTTCAGTTTTTAATGTGACTTTTGCTCTCCACTGTTAAGATTATATATTACAATAATAAAATCACTTTGCCTATTTCTTCTCTGCACACCATTGTCATAATTGTAACACTGATGTTACAAAGCTTTTCATTTATGTGCAGGCTTCACAAACGACTTGTGCCCTCTTGTGAGCTGATTGACCCATTTTCTATGAAGTTTTGGTAATTTTTGTGTTCTTTCAGTTGTTTATCATGTTGGTAAGCCAGTGTACCTTCAGCTTTAAATTATGACAATGATTACCTTACTTATAGTCATGGCAAAACATTTAATGTTTCTAGTGTAATAGGAGAGATTTAACATTATTCTTCTGAAGAAAAAGAGAAGGAACAGATGTTATGGTTTGTGTCTGGGTGTCCCCCCAAAGCCTCATGCAGACATGGGGCAGGCTTTTAGAGTTTGATTATGGGTGTGAGAGCTACACCCGCCCTGG
>NW_004955447.1:4057711-4058726 GCF_000276665.1 Chinchilla lanigera | reverse complement strand
CCAGCAGGATGATTTAAAATGTTGTGAGTTTGGCCAGAAAGGAAGCTCCAGTAAAGCTGTGGACTGCAAAGGTAGAGCTAAGGAGATCTCCATTGCTGAGAAGGAACAAGAGAATGGAAAAGATGGCCTGAGGGCATCACAGGCAGCAAGTCTCCACCCTTTGCAGCCTCAAAACTACAAAGGCGAAAGACCTTGCCTTGAGAAGAAAGCCACTGAGCTCCATGTTCCAGAATGGCGGTGGTGGCTGCACCAGGTTCCAGAATGGCAGCAGCATAGAGGATTTGTTCCTCAGAATTGGATCAGAGTCCCCAGCAATCCAGGCACTTGACCCCTGTGGCCAAGAGAGAGGAAAGCTTGGCTACTGCTCCAGGTGGCAGCAGACTTTGGCATCATCCCTGTGGTCCTGGCTTTAGGTGCATGGAGAATGCACGAGTTCTGAGGTTTAAAAGGCTTCCACCCAGATTTCAGAAGGCCTGGGAGGCCAGGCAGTGTGCCCCTGAGAGGGCAGTGTGTGAGGCTGTGAGTGTGAAGCAAAAGGTGCCCTGGAGACCTCAGAAGTTTAGAAAAGCCGAGACTGTGGATCATCTAACAAAAGCTGCAAGGAGGGAGCAAAGCAGGCCTAAGAGAAAAGCCATGGAAGCTGTAACCACCAGAAGTACCATACGGGTGGACTTAAGCAAGCCCTTTGGAGCTCTCAGTGTGCCACAGATCGCTTCAGATGCTGGTCATGGAATTATAGTACATAACATTAGCCCTGCTGGATTTTGGACTTGCTTTGGTCCCAATGCTCTGTTTCCCCCCGTTTGTACCCTTTGGAATGATACTGCTTATTTTGTGCCATTGAATGTTGGAAGTATTTAACTTTTCATTTGTACAGGGACTCACAGCTTGAGTTTGCCTTACATCTTGGAGGAGACTTGGGACTTGGACTTGTCAGCAATGCTGAAACTGTTAGGACTTTGGCAACTCTTGCAAATGGACTAAATGCTGTTTGTATAAAGGGATGGGCATGAGC